>NC_090212.1:20992738-21177738 GCF_033026475.1 Channa argus
GTTGTTGCACTACTGTACTAATGAAAGCTGTAAGACAAAAGCTGTATGTCACACATATTAGTTATTTGCTCTTCATTTTACCTGTAATTATTATCAGTTCGATTGCCACTTACATTTAACTTGGCTTTTTTTAAACTAGTGCATCAGGACCGTGCATCTACTGACAGAAGGGTCACTAAATAACAAAGAGGATGATGAATAAGGCCGGAAATTAAAAGAACACATACACAGATTATGTTTATTTTACTCATTAGTGCCATGAGTTTTCATTAATAGAAGCCTTATGATGGTTGTTCTTAAAGAAATAATTCACCCTTTTGGCCAACACATGTGTTCATATTCTTGCTGAGAGTTAGAAGACAATATTATTACCATCTGCAAGTGTCTGCAAGTTTTCTCAGCTCAGTACAAACAGAAATAGACAAAAACAATCAGAAGGTAACAAAAATCCCTAATCAGCACCTCTGAAGCTCACTAATTACCATGTTTTATCCGCTTTGCCTTACTTATATTTATATTTAAAACATTTCTTATTCATCAGGTTTCCCTCTGCTGTTTATATCCTATCTTTGTCAAGATAAGACAGGTCTTTAGAGACTGATGGTATATAAACACAGAAATAGAAAAATGCATAGTGTGAGCAGATCCCGATTAACATATTTTTAGAAAGTAACAAAGATATCCCCCACAAATGAACAAGCTAAAATGAAAGGCAAATGTAAAGATTAGGACGAGGTTTAGCATTTTAAGATAATTTAATTTGATGTTTAAAATCAGTTTGTGCTGAGCCGTTTCTTGCCTGTGACTTCAGATTCCAGGTCACTGCAGGCTGTGAGGTCTGAGCTTTAGAAGAGCAGGGTGGAATGTTACACTGGATACAGACACGTAGCTGGTGTTGAGTTTCTTGTTGAAGCCTGTTTTCCAAAAGTGTCTCCACAGCATCAGAGAGCAATTAAACAAATGTGTTTCTGTTCATTTCAGCTTCCGTCAGGAGAACACATACCACTGTTTAACATCATCAATACTGTGAATGAAGCAGTTTGGCAACGTTTCCATAGTAACAAAAACAAAAAAACACGGCTGAAGATTTTATTACAGCTCTACGTTATGATCAGATAGTGTCAATGTGGAATTGACCCCTGGCCTGTTGGAGGGCGCTCAGTCTGAAACGCTTCATAATCATAAAATAAGTCACGCTTTTCTCCATTGTATTGGACTCAAAGGAGAGTATTATTCTCTGATGGAGCCTTTCACTCGCACCCCTCCTCCTCCTTCTCATCATCATCATCATCATCATCTCCGGCTCCTCAAGATATCACCTTGCTCTCCTGTGATAGGTTAACTCAATTACACGGAACAATGTGTTCCTCCCTGGCTCCTCCAGCCCAGGCCATTTGTCTAACCACTTCCTTCATACTGGGAATCCAGTAGGCAGCTTGTTGTGCTGTCACTTGAGCTGAAGGTTCCCGTTTTCCTGAGAGATCCAGCTGTCACAAACATGAAATCACCCAAATGATCACATTTCAGGCTCTTCAGGGTGGAGTTTAGCGTAAATACTGTAGAACCATAACAGCGAACGTCTCAGTTCCACTAGTCTACAGTCAGAATGAGGTCAGCATTTAGTCTTTTCGTGCGTTATATTTTATTTATCATTGTTTTCATCTGTTTTCTTGATATTTTTTTAAAAAATGTATTATGTTTTATTGGGTCATCATTTTTCATTGATTATTATCCTCTTTTTATCTATTTTTATCTTTAATAGATGGCCTGCTGGCTCAGCGGTAGATCGTAGGGTTGGGATGCGGAAGGCCACGTCAGATGTGGCCCCTCACAGCCACCATGGGCCACCTTGGTGCTGAGCCTGGATAAAATGGACCGGCCGCGGCAGGAAGGGCATCCGCCGTAAAAACTCAATTCAACGTGCAGAACTCATTCTGCTGTGGTGACCCCTGAAGCTGAAAGCTGTTGCTGCACTTTGAATTACCTGAATCAGGACGAAAGGTGCTATATGAACAAAGTTTGGATTGATTTGATTTGATTTACGGTGTCTATCTGCTGTATGTACAATAGCTATGGTACAAACTCCCCCCCCGTGTGTAACGACAGAGATGTGAAGGCAAATTCATGACATGAAGGTGCTGCACCTCAACATTAGAGATTAGAGCGCTTTATTAGTTTGGCATCACAAAATGCACAAAATTGTAATATGCACGACACCTCGAAGCTTCTGTAACTTTCAATTGATGAATTTTTCACTTTACGCATCACCTGTTTTTACTCCCACAGGTTTGTTTAAACACATTTACACTATAAAGTCTTACATACAGCATCTCTCAGTTTGCTATTAAAGGACTGACATAGAACATAAAAAGATTGGATTTGGCTAAACGCTGCTATTGACCATTAAGGCCTATAATTTAAAATGAAGAAATATAAATTCTCACAGTCACTGGGTGAAACTTTTCACTCAGCGTGTACTTTCTGAACCCAGCAGCAGCTTCCTGAGAGAGCAGAGGCTCCTTTCTTATGTTGTTAGCATTATAAAACAACATGACTAACGAGGTGCCACTGCTTTCTCCTCTTCACCAACGCTGCCGCAGAGCGCTGTGCAGCGGCAGATGAAATATTAAGCTTCCTGAATTGATGAGAGGGGACAGCACGTTGGGGGGGGAAAGAGAGGAAGAGGAGGGAGGGAGAGAGAGAGAGAACGTTATCAAAGCACGACACAATGAGAGAGGTAGAGATGGAGAGCGTGAGGATGGAGAGGAGTTAAGAGAGAAGATGATTTGATTCCCCTTCTCTTTACCACCATTCACTTTAAAACAGCTCATAAAGTCTTTTTTTCAATTATTGAAATCAACATTTGAAGAATGATCTGTTTTTCTGTACATTTGAAGCTTTTGAAATTCTCTGTCATTCAATTCTGTCAGCTCCACATCTTACCAATAAACATTTATTCCTAGAGCCGATCGCTGCACGGCCCAACTGGATTTAACTGATCTTCCACTGCAGAGATTAACATGCCTCCGCTGGCAACAAGTCACTGACTCCAAACCGATGCAGCTTCCTATTTCTTAATCAACTACGCTGTAAGACACGTCATGTAGTGATGGACAAGCTCTAACTCTGTGTCAGAAGGCTCAAACTAATGGTTTGCATCAAGCCAAGAAAAGAAAATAAGGACTGTCCAATGCATTATTACGACCGAGAAAAAAAGTGGTGAACCATGATCTTCATATATACAAAATATTTTTCTTTAAATACAAAATCTTGGCGCACAATTAATGCAACTCTGGATGGAAATAAATGTGCTGATGTTGCTCAAGGTCATCATAATGATGCCACAGCGAATAAAAGTTAGAGGTGGTCCACTGACTTAAAAAGGCGGTGCCTCTATACCTGCTGCTAATCTGCTATTATTTCATGCTCATGTCTGAATCCGACTGACATTTGACTCATTCAATTTGTTCATGTTGGCCACTTTCCAACTGATTTCTCCACTTTAGCACTTTCTGCATGGAGGTAGCAAAATTACTACCACCCACTGAGTCACAAACCCAATTTCAGAGAAAAAAAAAGTTCCTTAAAGCCTGCCGGACTGCAGGACCGTCCTCTGTGTGTGCTCCAAGCCTGATTCTACAAACTCCCTGCAGAAACATCTCAGTTAAGCCCACGATTCTATATTCTGATCATTAATATAATCAGTGCCACCAAATTGCTTTACAGGTTTCACTTTGTTTTGGGTAAAAATGTCAGTTAACTCCTACATAGAATAAGCTCTACAGTCAAAATAAGTGAGTCTAATGGCCATGAAACACATCACACTAATGCAGTAAACGGAATATTGTTACGTTAACTTCATGGTATCAGTTGGTTATTGCAATAACCCCGCACTCCACTCACACACACACACACACACACACACACACACACACACAGGGAATAGAATCGTGACACCCTGTCTTTTATTTTTGACCATTTGCATTCGCATCTGTGTTGAAGGCTTCCAGGTTATTCATCATCTGTTGTTTTGTATCCTTTTTGTTGAGCATCTCTTTGTGCTCATGTTGTGAACAAACTTCATAAGCTGCATCACACATATGCAAACACGGAGCCATGAGTCCAGAGTTATTTAGCTAGAATAGTTTTGCACGTTGTGTTGCTGCATTTTCACCTGAACTTTACCTTTTGAGGATTTAAAATGAAGGTTTCTGGTTTCTGAAATTTTATAGAATGACACCAAATCTTGGACTCACAAAAAAAACATGCAAACTAACCACAAATTTCATCATTTGTCAGTGCTTTTAAACAATGACTTGATAGTCCCAACAACGATACCTTGTTTTCTGATCCACCAACTCCAAATGTTGGTTTCAATTCGTTGTGGGTGATTAATGACCGAAGAAAGAGCGACAAACACAGACAGTGAAAAGCTTGTGCTGCATCAGCATTTGCTTTATAATCACTTGTGCAAACGACCACCGCTGTCATTTTTAAGAAAAGACAAAGAACCATCATGCAGACCCCCTGTTGTAGCTGCACTGGCATGAAGAAAGAGTTGGAGGGAGAAGCTGAGAAAGGTTTAAGGTAAAACAGACCCTGACACTGCACCTGCTCCTGATCAATCAATAAAAGCAATGCATATTAAAATGGAAATGCCACTCTGTGCAGGTGCTGCTCCCTGGGGGTCTCTGCCTTACCCTTCACCCCCGTAACATGGACACCCACACACTTTGCCTTGTGGGTCACTGCTACAAGCCAGGTCACCAGAAATTGATTTGCTCCGTGTCCCTGCCCCATTACTCACCCATTCATCATTTCCCACAGTGAAGTGTGATGTCGGATGAAACAACATCTCTTACATCTCTTAGTTGTCTGGCTGCATGTGTGGCTGCCTTCAAGCTTTTGTTGGGTTTTTGGCTCGCTCACACGTCAGGCATCAAGCTGCCGGAGACGATCGCGAGTGACGGCAGAGGATGGAGCCTGGCGTGGCTGGAAGGCGGCCGGTGTTTTGACATACGTATCCAGTACTGATGTTCTGAAAATGACAGCATTCATCTCAACACCGAACACAACAATGCTGCACTGCCAGGGAAATTCCTGTTGTGATTAAGTGATGAAAATGTCAACGCTGTTCTGTTATTTAGTTTGCGCACATTAGGCCCTTTTAGCTCAGACTCTCATAGGAAGTGAATTGACTAATTATATAAAGCTTCGTTACAGATGTTGCTGTAATAAAGTCATAATAACATAATGAAGCATGAAGGTAATGACTGTAATGGTGTCTTAATTAGATTCATGTAATAACTTCCCTCTTCGCTCGCTCTACTCTAAGAATGAGGGTTTTTAAATACACACTGTAGGACTGGTCATACCTATGAGATTAACATAAATGAGATGGCTCCAAAATCTACCAATCAAGCTGAAATATCTTTGCACCGCTGCCAGAGCTGTTCAACCACAATGAGATACCGTAAGTTAGAGGGCATTTCTCTAGTTTTTAAAAAGGTTCATATGTCTCAAAACAGTTATAGATAGACAGTTTGGCGCGCACATTCCCACCCCTCAGAACAAATTATTCCACGCTCGGATGCAGTGTGACCATAAGGTCACCGAATGCACAAAGAAAAAAGATACATATGATTACGTATCACGTAACATAGGTAAGGAGCTGTAGCAATGTGATTTATTGAGATATTCTCAAGACCCAATTTTAGGAGAACTGTCTTAGTATAAAGAACACACCACCATATGTATAAAATCTAAAGAAAGAGCAGACTTTTAATGCAATCAGAGACGGAGAATCCAGTCATCAGGGGTTTAAACACAGCACACGTTGAACCAGTGGCTGCCACTACAATTTGGATGGAAAGTGTTAATCAAAAGTGACAGTTATGGGGTTGAGTGAAGCACAAGGATAATATTGTTATAATTAAACGAATTAATATTGTGGCACCGCCGCTGTGGATGTTAGCGTGCAAACACCACCGAAGAAGCCCATCCACTGAGACATCACCCATTTTGGTGTATGTCATCACCCTGGAATGTACACAACTGTAAATGAACACACAAATGCACTTTTGGAAAATTGGACTTTGCCTGATAAACAAATAACTTGTGAGCATTTGTGTTTTTTAGTTGGCTCGTAGCAAAGGAAAAGACCCCCATGTTCCCAGGGAGGTCCATTACCTCATCGGCTGTCCCTTCAGATTTGGGAAAAACAAATCGGTTCCTATTGAGAGAGTGTGTTTTTCTACCCTGAGCTGGTTCAATCAACAGGGTGAAGCGGTGGCGCTAGTGGCAGCCAGCATGGGGGGGGGGGAACACAAAAGAATTCCTGGTCCCATTCCTCTGATGCCGATGTGGTCATTTCATTGAACTGGAGGGGGGAATGCAGCCCGGGCTCTGGGGACATAAAAGGGCGGATCAACTGAACCCCAGACGTGCTGGTTACCCCCTTTTTAAAAAGAAGATTGAAGAAAGAGAAAAGAGAAGTGGAGCTGTGAACAAGTAGACAGATGAAGTAATAGATCAAGTTGAGAAGAACAAGCAGCACTGATCGATAATTTTATATTAACAATGGCTCCGATGTGTTGAAAGTCCAAGACGCCACGAGTCGTCTCCCCCTTCCTGCTGTTTAATATCAGCTTTAATCTGGTTTTATATTGCCAGCAAACCCGCACAGCCACAAAAGCCCAAGGTGGAAATGCTGAGTGCCATTTGCAGCAGCGTTTACAAAAGCTTAGGATTTAAACCTACCACACCTAAAGGCAGGAACGGGAGATGGTGTTCCCATCCCATAATGTCAGATAAGGACGCTTCCCAAGGTGTCAAATTAAGGACTTTTTACGTCCTTTGGCGTATCATGTAGGAACAAGTGCACTTTCACGTCATTCGGCGCCATGGTAACAACTTTACGTGCAAACACAAAAGTGAACTGGAAACTGAGGGTTAGAGCAAACAACTTCTGAAAACGTGACATCACACACGTACTTCCTTACTTTAGTAACCACACTGTGTAATGATCATTATTAAAGCCCACAAACACCTGCATATGAAGCTGTTTCCTCGTTACACACTTCGTCATCACTTTAGGTGTCAAAAATTGAAGTCTCTGGGTTTCCACTGTTGCACTGTTCCACCGTCAGCGTGTAACGCAAAAAGCCCCGACAAGGCGACGCTGTTTCTCGGTATTGACGCCTCTGTTCTTTGTGTGGTTCTTTCGCAGCCCCTTTCAACAACTAGAGCGAGCATGAAAATGGTGCATTCAGCTCCAAAAAGTCCAATAATTGTCTCAAAAGTCGAGACCAAGTTAAAAGAGAGGGTATGTTCACACAGCTGCTAAAAAGTTAACCATAACCACCTTTTAAGGAAGCACAAAGTTTGTTTTTCCTGTTTTTCCTGTGCACAAAATCATTTCATTTCTAAAAGTAATGATGACAGTCACTTTATGCAGCACTGACCAAATGTGGAGGAACTGGAAACAAGTAACACAACGACAGGCAGCATCGAATAGAATTATTTGTCAAAAATAATGCAACGTTCATGTGATTAAGGCTTAAGTTCCTCACTCAGTTTCTACAGAATTTGTTCCGTTTCCAGCTTAAAAATCCGGCTTCATAAGTTTGACTTATCATTTGCTGTAAAAGTGCCGTTTATCTCACGCATGAAGCTTACGTCATAAACGTACTTTGCTGTGGTACAGCTGAAGAATATCAACGGCGCCAACAGGCCACTAAGGGGGATGGAAGACGACGTGAGGAGGGAGAAAATGAGCAGTTATTCCAGATGAGAGGAACCGAACAGGAGCAAACAGCTGAGGTCACCTCAGTTCAACAGCAGCCTGATGAAACACAAATACAAACCCTGTGAAACACACACTCTGATGCCAAAACACACACGACAGCCAGCGCTGGACAGGGTGCGAGACACAACAGCTGTCCTTCTTGAGAGGAAGCACAATAGAGGAGCTCTATGAGGGGGTGGGGGGCAGCACCTGCCTGCCTCTGCTCCCTCCATCCCTCTATCCTCAGGAGTAGAGAGGGGTAAAGGCCTGCAGGCTTCCAGTGGGGAGTCTCACCCCTCCCACCTACCTCATCTGCATACTGTTTGACTCGCTGCTTCTAAATTGAACACATATCCCCCCAAATATTACAGATAGATCTTCACGTACAGCAGTGGTAGAGTCATCGATTAGGCCCCTGCCCCTCTTAGACTGCTTTGTACCCACAGATCCCTCTGAGCTAACATCAATTATTACCTCATCTATACCAACAACCTGTCTGTTAGACCCTATTCTAAATAAGATGCTCAAGGAAGCTTTACCCTGAATAGATACTTTTGTATTAGACATCATCAGTCTATCTTTAGAAACAGGCTATGTACCACAGGCCTATAAGGTAGCTGTTCTCAAGCTCCTCCCCTGTAAAACCAGCTCCCAGTTCAGGTTCGGGGGATTCGTTGGGTTTTCTTTATAATCTTGACTTTATTCAGTAAAGTGCCTTGAGATGACATAATGCGTAATACATAATACATAATTGTATTATGTATCTACTTGTTGGTTATTTATTTGCATAATACAATTTATTTAATATGACAAATCCCAGTATTGTGCACAGGACTATCAATACAACTACACCAAACCATGCGGCTAAACACTTAATGTCCTCACATTTCACTTCATCACAATTAGACTTATAGGAAATGGGTTCACGTGCAGCCTCTGCTTTTTGTGCACTAACTTGTTTTGTATCGGGGATAAACTGCAATAAAAATGTTAAATTTCTGTTCTGCACATTCAACAGTTCACTGTTAGTGAAGGAGTGCGCACACACACACACACACACACACACACACACACACACACACACACACACACACACACATAAGAGACATTAGGACAGAAACTGTAAAGCTGCAATGTAGATAAAAGACGGCTTTTAATGTAAATAAACACCAGTTTTCCTCATGAAACACGTTGATCAGTTGAATCCCACTGAAAGCTGGGAGCCATGACTGTTTCCAGATGTTCGCTGTCAGACCAGGTCATCGTGGTCCTGTGTCGGTTGCTAGTGTGCACACCAACCAGTTTGCATGTGGAGAGTCTCTGGACCCCATGGGGTGGAAACAGTCTTCAGGGTTTATGGACCCTTGCCTAGTGTCCTTGATAACCAAGTACCTCACAGACAGACCTCAGTATGTCAGGCTAACGTGGTCAGCAGCACAGGTGCACCTCAGTCAACAGTTCAGTTCAGGAACCTAGTGAAGAACACTACAGGAATCTAGTGAAGAACTTTGTAGCCTGGACTCATGTAAAACCACTTGCAGCTTAACACCTCGAAGACCAAGGAGCTGGTAATAGACTTTGAGAAGTCTAGATCACATCCCACACCAGTTCTGATTGAGGGAGTTGAGGTGTACCTCAAGTACCTCGGGGTCGTGCTTGGATGATAAGATGGACAGGTCAAGGAATTCAGACCACCTGTAGAGACTCCTCAAGACTGGATAACCTCATCAGGGCGGCTGGCTCTGTGGTTGGCCTGGAGCTGGATTCACTGGTGACAGTTGCAGAGAAGAGCACTTTAGACAAACTGCTGGCGATTATGGATAATGACAGTCACCCTATGCATACAGTCATCAGTTCGTCAGTACCCTGAGAAGTGGGTTCAGTGAGAGACTGCTGCTCCCCAAAAGCAGCAGAATGGTAGAGGATGGGGAGGAACAGTGAGTCTGTGCTTATCTCTATTTGTTCACAACATTAATACAATATCATACATTATACACCATCCCTATATATTCATACCTCGAGCCTGTTTTTATGCTTTTTTATTTGATTGTTTCACTGACACTATTTGATTGCTACTGACATGTAGATATGGTGCTAGGCTGCCTCTGGAATTCTAATTTCCCGGAAGGCATTTGCCCGAGGGATTAATGAAGTTCTATTCTATTCTATATTTTCTGTTTTCTCCTCACACCGATGCCATGTTGGGTGATTTTATTCAAAGTGCGAGTTGAGTGTATAAAAACACAGAATTGGATGCGTTTTTTTAATATCGTTCAGCCTTTTGGGCCCCGCATTCCCAATTCCACTTTAGGTCGACATGCATTATTAAGAGCCGCATCTCGCAGAAAGTACCAGCGCTGTGTCCAATGAATAAATTGTGATGGCAAATAGGATGTGAGTGAGAACTGGGTCAGAACGACTCAGTACAATGTGACTCAGCATTATGGCTCATCTCTCCATTTCCCTCCCCGCACTTTCTAAGCAGCCCTCTCACATGCAAACATGCTCACTCCATTAAAACTTCCAAAGCTTCCGTTTGGTACATTTAGATGCTAAGCGTGAGCGGCCTCGCTCTCGCCCCGCTGCAGCATGTTAATTGAGCCCCAGTTGTGATATTCTCCTGCTTACGTATCAAGCTTTGCCCCCACGTTTCCCCTCCACAGATAGGAAATTACACTTGACTAACATGCTGTTACTTATTTAAGCCTTTTTATGGTCATATGAGTACATGGATTTTCAGCATGGGTGGCCTCAGAGTGGCTGGAATCCTCGCGGGATTGGTGCAGAACTGACTCCTACCTAAAGAAACTGGACTCTCCACCGGACGTCACTCTTTGAATTGATTTTTTTACACTTGTTTGGATGAACTCCCGGTGGAAGAGGCTTAAGATGTGCTGCCCATGAAATCATTCTCACCATCATCACTTTCACAAGCTGAACGGCGTCTCTCCATCCGCTAAAAATAGACCTCCACATGGCTGCTATCAGCGCAGTATCTGTGACGAGATGATAAATGTCTCAGTGCAGAAAGGCTTCAAGCACCTCTGCTTCTTCAAGAGCAAGTACAGCGATTTTTATTATGCGAAAGGACGGTGACATGTTTGTACCCTGGCTCAAATCCTTTTGGTCTGCTGAGGTGTGAGGTGCTGCATGGCCTCTAGAGGCCGCTTTCAGTCTGTCCAAACGTTCTTTTTTTTAATCTGACCGAGTCCCCCAGAAGCTTTTTTATGTCTCATCTGACTTTTGTTGTTGACAGCACGCTGATGCCGAAATGCAAAAACAGTCTGCGCAACATAGTCGTCCTAGTTCTGCTCCCTCTTGGCAAGTGTTGTGTGTTTTAGCTGTAAGTGGAAGTTTCTTTTTCTGCTCTCATCTTTGCCAATATATTCAAGTCTTATCTTGGTAAAAGAGATTTCAAACCTTCGTCTGAGCCCAGTAATGCTCATGTCTGTGTGTGATGTGTCTGACATCTGCCTTCGACGATGCAGGAATGTGGAGCAGAAGGGGAGGAAGGAGGTGATGATGTTTTGGTGGAAGGCGGTGGTGGTGGTGGTGCTGGTGGGTGGGGCAGTAGTTTTAATTGCTTTTTTTGGTGTGGGAGGAGGGAAGGACTGATTGAATTATGAGGTATGAAAAGAACAAACCTGCTGGCATGAAGGTGTGTGTGTGTGTGTGTGTGTGTGTGTGTGTGTGTGTGTGTGTGTGTGTGTGTGTGTGTGTGTGTGTGTGTGTGTGTGTGTGTGTTGTACAAAGTGTGCCAGTCTGTCACTTTGTGTTTACAGTATGTGTGCAACCTTCCTGTGTGTACTTGTTTTGAATGAATGTGTGTGTGTGTGTAGGAGGTCTCTGTCAGGAGCATCTGTTGAGGCACGGGCCAGATGGAGTGTGTGTGAGGAGTCTTGTGTGAAGGCACGAGCTTCATTCCTCCTCCTCCTCCTCCTCCTCCTCCTCCTCGTTCTCTCCTGCCTTCTGCTCCACTGCTCCAGTAAAGCAGAGGCCAGGGGGCCCGACAGATGTGTCATTTCAACAACTTGGGGCCCCTGGAGGAGACAAAGGGAGGCAGGAGAAGGCAGAGGGAGCGGCTGACCAGGTCTGACTGACCTCTGACCTCAGCTATAAACACACACGCTTCTTATGTTGGCAGGAGTTGGTTTGAATTGACATAATGGACACACCCCACCATGTGTCTGCTTCAACTAATCCAGACAGACTGGGGCTCGGCATTAGAGGGCCGATCTGTCAATCAAGGTTTATTAATAAAACATAAGGTTTAATGTGAATCTAACTGAATTATCAGATCCAAACTGCGTGAAGGTTTACAAACCTCGTAATCAATTTACCGAACAAAACTTTTTGGAATTTCCATTTTATTGGCCGTCACAAAGAGATTTTATTTTGAAACAGCAGATTCTCTTTCAGTAACATGACTGTTGACACGTTCCTGTTTGAGTCACGTGACACCAAACACTAAACCAACACCCTGAAATGGTTAACGTCAAACCTGCCAGCGTTTTGGATCAAAAATCAAGGCTGAAAATCCAGAATTTGCCCCACAAAAAAAAAAATCAAACAATGAAAAGCCTGCTTCTATTTCCTACATCCTTTCTTTGTGAAGTGATGCCGAACAAAACAAAACCTTTCTGCACTTTGTATTTGTTTGTACAGTAAGCTTGTTGTGTACTTTCAGTGTACATCAGTCCGTGGTGCCAACACACACGGTGCGACATACTGTGACATGTCCAGCCTGCCTCCCTCTGTGCTGATTGGTCCCGAATCTGTTGGGGATGAAATGTCTCTCAGGTGCCGTATTTATTTCGGTGTGTTGAGCCTTCTTACTGATTGCAATCATGGAACAAATCCCATTTTGGCCTGTTGGGTATAAATGTAATATTAGTATCACAGAGACACCCTCATTATGAATATTACTTTCAGGGTTTATTACGTTTTATATTTCACTCCTTATTATGTTTCCGGTCTCAGTTGCCCAATCAACTTGTCTATTGTTTCTGCAATGACTGAATCTTCCTTTAGGGATCAATAAAGTTAATCGAATCTCATCTTGTGTTATTTTGTCTTATTTCCTCAAACACACACACACACACACGCTCCCCAGTGCATACTTATAGCCCTGCAAGCTAGTGGTCTCAGGCTGCTTGTTAGCGTTAGAATATCTCAGATCTACGTGTTTAGTCTCCTCCTGTCTTGGAGTGAAACACATTCACGCTTGTCCTGTTAGTTTCAGTGAATGACTTCGAGATCCCCTGTTTTTTACTCGATGATACCGGGGTCAGATTCATTCACTCCTCTCTGCTCCAGCCTCCATCTATTCTGCGACCACCCACTTCCTCCCATTTTTCCAGAGCTTTAATTGCCCCCCTCCCCATTTACAAACTGTCCACCAAAACTTAACTCCAGACCCGTCACTGCTACAGGTTCAGTCTGGGTCTTTCTAATTAAATCATTTATTCTTGAGTAGAACTCTCTTCTAGTGGAATGAGTTTTATGTGAAGTGTTTGGTCAACAATGGGCGACATCCACACGACAGCTTCAGTGGTAAACATTTTCACATTGAATATCAAAAGGTCAAATCCAAGGTTTTCAAAACCAACTTCGACTGGAAAGGGTTAATGAGCTGAGCAAACACTCAGAAGTTCAAAGCTCATGTCACAGCAACTTGTTTGAAAATAAAAACCACACTTTTTTTCTCAAGATGCTTAAAATCTAAATTCAATTATCCGTAAATATTGAGCTGCCTGCTGTTTGTTTCTGCCCACAAGAACCAATGATGGACTCAATGATGGATGATTTCCCTCTGCCTCCGTTGTTAAAGTATCAGAGCACAGCAGCTTTGCAGCACCGCTGCTCTTCACACTGGGAAATCTAGCTGGGTCACTTTACCACAATGGAAAATCTAAACTAAACCTCACAGGTCACATCAGCCCAGGCGTTTGATTCTAATAGTACGTTCACAACAGTTAGGTCACCATGACGACAGAAACAGTGTTACTGCTTAAATGGAACCACGTTCACATATGTCATTATAAATGTTAGAATTGGGGCTCAGTGGTGGAGTGGTTAACCTTTCCTCAGGGTTGATCCAGGATTTCCTCCCACAGCCCAAAGACATGCACTTAGGTTCATTATCACAGCTAAATTGTTGGTGTGGATGTGAGTGTCATACACGTCTGTTTGCTGCTCCCAGACTGAAAAACTGTAGTAACAAATGAGTTTTGTTGTTGCAGATTGAATTGTATTAGCATCATGTCAAAGAACAGCTTAAGTGGATTTGCTCGCATGGACACACACACACACACACACACACACACACACACCACTGCTGTGCCATCATTGTAATGTAATATGTGTTTTAAATATACCCCATGCAGCTGTTCTGGTAAAGGCAGCAGAGAATTAGCTCTCAGTGTGTGTGTAACTCATCCTGAGCACATCTGTTTGTAGGTGGCAGTGTAAGCTGCACGTGTGTGTGCACGGGCTAATTGCAATTGCCACTGCGTGCATGATTGCGTGCGTGTGCGTGTGTGTGTGTGAGGCATCTCATGCTGTGCTCATTGTAACCTTTGTTTACCATAAACACAGGAGACAGATGCTGTGGCCTTTGACTCTGTTGTGGGTTGTTCTGTGTAACTTCACTCAGACGAGGCACAATAGGACACTGAGGACTCCCCCCTGCAATTACAAACCTCCACAGCTACATGTGCATGTGTTCATGTGGGAACCACTTTATGTTCCACGTCTTTGGAGCCAAGCTTTTCTCTTTGATTTTGTATTAGATTAGAAACCTTGGCTGCTTCTGCAGAAACAGTAAACGTGGCACAACATCCACTGTGGTACTGGAAAGGAAGCTTTTCTGCCGTGTTTACTGTAGTTAGCAAGTCACTGCCGATGTCAGTCTCATCAACATGTTTCAGGAACAGGTTCAGTGTCTTCAACGAGGGCAAATACTCTCCCCAAGGTGGTAAAACTGCTTTAAAACATTCATGATCTGTTGAGCATCACAGCGATGCTGCAGAATCAGATTTACAGAAGTGCAAAGAATTCAGTGTGGTCCAGTGTGGGTCATATTGTGCAATGAAAACGATCCCAAAAAAATCTTTCTTGCACTTTGCTTTCGCGTTTTCTCCTTGACTTAGATTGTAAGTCACTTTGGACAAATGATTAAACAAAATGCAAAATGTGAACATACACAACATAGCTAAAATCATAATAATAAAGAAATCAATGTAACCACTGACTAAACGACAGGAGGAGATGGAAGTGCCAGAAGATGCTGCGGTTTTCATTGGGAGGGACAAGGACAGACAAGTTTAGGAATGAGAGTACCAGTGGGACAGCACAGGTAGGACGGCTTGGAGACACAGCGAGAGAAGCCAGATTTTCAGGCGTGTGCAGAGAAGAGAGGCAGCGTTTATCAGGGAACTGAATATTAAGGATGGAGCTGCTGGACAGAAGGAGAAGAGGAAGACTAAGGAGGAGGTTCATGGATGCTGTGGAAGAGGACCTGTGAGAACAGTTGGTGGGACAGATGAAGACGCCGAGGACAGCGTGAGACGGGAGTGGCTGAAAGGAGAATAAAGAAATCAGCATAGCAGTAAGTGATGCGTTAAGTGTGAAAGGAGCTGTGTGTACTGATGTGACTCCTGTTCTTCCTCCCCTGGCCTGAACAGGCTCGTCAGGTGGAAAACAGGGGAGGTGAGAACAGGGCGGAGTCAGAGGGATGGAATGTTTCCCACTCTAGACACCCTTAAGGCGGAATTACACTTCTCTGTTGCTACACGTAAACGCTGACGCGGACCCACACGCAGAGCAGGGAGGCTCCCAAACGTGTTGTGTGGAGATGTGTCTATATGTGATAATGTGGAGATCAAACCGGCAAAAGAAAAAAAAACAAACATAAAAAGGAACCGGAAAGAAGAAAAAGAGAAAAGCAGAAAATGAATCCTAAACGTTTACACCTGTCTAGATATTCACACTGACTTATATAATATTTTTATATTCTACTGTTGTACTGCTGCTTTATTCAGACTTTATTCCTTTAGTTTCCACTGTTGATAAAAAGCTGTACTTTTATTAGAACGAGTCCCACTGAGATGTTTTGAGACGTGTATTTCAACTTAGGAGTTTTTCTTTCCAAAAAGGGAAATAAGAATAATCAGGGTTTGATAACATGCTCTACTTCCCATTGGACACTAACTATTTGGTTAATGAAAACTGAAATAGTTTCACAATTTAGCATTTGCTCTTTGAAATGACCACTTCTGTTATCTCCCAAACTCTTCATAGGTTTATTAAATGTCAGCAAAAAACAGGGAGCTCCAGAGGCTTCACATACTTTTGCTTGTCATTTAACGTTGTGAAATTCAGTTCAGTAGACCCCACCTCAGCAGGGCATCCTGCAGAACCCTTCCTGCAGGGGTCTGGAAAACGTTAATCAGGTCTATTTTATTGTTGAAATCCACGTTTGCCTTTACAGACACTGAGTGTTGAGAATTGTACAACACACACATTTAAAGTTCCCGTCTGGATTGTTTGGATATTTTCAGCTACTTGAGTGAGTTATACACACAAACGTCTACGTGTAAACATAATAGAAACACGTCTTGGAGAATAGGTCTGAAGTAAAATTCCACCCTTATTCCCTCCAGGATTGGAGAGTTGGAGGTGTTAGGTGCGGCCTCCTTAGGTGATGTGTGAAGTCGTCTTAATCTTCTTGGGGACGAATGACCAAGGAGGAAACACCTGACGAAGCTGCTTGAATGAGTAGTGGAACATTTCCAACCTTCAGAGAAGCAAACCTGGATGACTGAGAACCTTCACCGGCACATTACCGTATGCAGAGGTCGTCGTTAATTCTAATTCCAATCATTTATACCTGTATTCTGTGCAAACGTTGGAGTAAAAATGAAGAGATGGCGTTTTTTCTTTTGTGGGTACAAACAACTGCAGCCACTCTGGGGGATTTTCCTCCTCTTTCATGTGTCTCTGTGCCATTAAAACCTCAGTTTATTCTTGCTGACAGGAAGCAGAGTGGGACACAAAGTCCTCTGTGTGTCACTCTGTGCAGTCTGTTCATGTTAGTGCTGTTGGTCGCAGTCGCTTGTCGTTTGTTCTGCTGTGAGTCTGAGCACAGAGCTGCTCAGGTAATTATCATGCAAGTAACCAGGGACAAGGACCAATCATCTCATATACACTCTCTCATAAACACACACACACACACGCACCATATTTTCAAATTCCTCCCTGATGACTCTGTACTCAAATGTCTTTCTTCTTTTATCTCTCTCATTTTCCTTTCTCCCTCTGTTGATGAGGCAGCTGCTGAGGTGATTGTGTTGTGTGTGTGTGTGTGTGTGTGTGTGTGTGTGTGTGTGTGCATAACCCAGGTGGAAACCTCTTAGAGTTCAGGGCACCGTGAGTCAACATGAGATAAGGCGAAGACGTCTCAGAGAGAGTCGTCACTTTGACAAAAAAATAAACATTGACTGACTCTCTCACACGTACACACACACACACGCACGCTGAACACACACACGCTGAAGTTAGGGATGTTCAATGAGTGTGAGGGCCAAACGGCTGTTTGCATTTCCTCCTTCCTGTTTGCTTGGGAGCAGAGAACAGGCTCAGGTTTAGGTTCAGGCAGATGGTTTGATACAAGTCAACTCTCAGGTCGGCATCGAATGACACACGTTCATGTCCTTTAAGTCATTTGAGAAACATTTATTTTAAGGCTGAAACCCAAAGTCATGGGTTGAGACAAAGTCAAGGATCAAGTTATCTGAAGAAAGTGGATCCCACAGTGGATCCAAACAGGAATCACAAGGAAGCAAAAACAGGAGATGTAGCCTGATGCTTTGTCAACTAAACACTGAGCCAGACACCAGGAGCTCACTGGTTGTATCGTCTTCATGAGGTAAACAAAGCAAATTTCCATGTTCTTGCCAGCACATGAACAAACACACAGCAGTGTGCCAACTAGACTGAAAGGAAATAAAGTGAACTGCATGTTTAGACTAATATTGTTATAATTAAAATAGGTTTGACCTGTCACTTCTTTGCTCAGAGACACGTTAAAAGAATTTAAGGCATCATTTGTTGCAGTAATCGAACCCTTGACCCTCCATTCATTAGGCCAGTCTCTCTGCGTAATAAAGGGATCATATTTCTGGACTGAAACTCTTTGTTATAGTCATCTGAGAAGACAAACTGAAATTGAAAACTAACTATTTCCTGCTGTGGAAAAACCCAAATGTTGTTTATGTCTTTATGACTGAGGCTCGGTGGAGGCAGCAGGAATCTCGAGCCCTGGAACCTGAGGGTCTCGGCTTACAGTAAAACAGGCATTTAAAACAAGCCGCATGCGTATGAGGCCATGTCCAGTGCTTCGAGTTAAATGCAACATGGACGCGCCCATAAGAAGGTTGGGAGGGAGAACAGAGCCAGGACACCGTGTCAGTCCAAATCCAAATGTCCAAATTTGAAGCACAGCCACAACTCAATATCCTCATCCAAAGCAGATACTGAGAGCACGGAAATCCAACAGGTTCAGACTCACAGACAGAAGCACATAGGTCGAGTCCGGGACGCCCAAAAGCGGGTTTTTTAATCAGGCAGGTGGGTCAGGCAAACAGCAGGTCACGTTCACAGGTCAAAACAGGTCAGGGACACAGGCAGACCAGACATTTTAATGTGGACGAAAGTAGTAACTAACCAACAGGGCAGCGAATGTGCTACTGTAAAAGTAAACAACAAGGATTATTGTTCTCTGCTGCACCACTCGTGTCCTAAAACTGACCCCACGCAACTGGGTTTTTGGAGGAAATGTGACGCCTGGATGACCCTGTTCCAATGCAACAGCGTTTCGGAATGATGAAGCGCAACGTCTAGTGGCTTGGAACTGTCCCCCCACAGACCTGAGTTCATCGCCAGGTTTAGGCAAGAAAAGCCCTTTGATTGAGGTTAAAGAAAGACTGTGGTTTAGTTTGAAGGTCAATAAACACGTTGTGTGTGAAGCGAGATTCTTCTCCATTATTCACCACATGCTGTGAGACTCTAACCGCAACCATAAAAAGGTTAAAACCACTGTGCTCAGAGGAGCCGTTGAACTGAACGCTCGGACATTTTGGAGAAAATATTGTGTTTGTCTGTAACCATTTCGCTGGAAAGATCAGTATGAACATTTTTAAACTTGCAGTTTACGTTGATTGTGAACGTACCCTCATCACATGCAGTTGGCTGCAAATGTTTGTATCCTCTTATTTTGAAATGGCAACGACCACTCAGCTGGTGCTGAGCGTATTTTCACCATCAGAAGTAACAAGTGTTTGGTGAATTGATATTTCAGTAGCTACTTTTCACTGATGATCCAAAAGGTTCACTTCAGGTCGCCTGTGTCTTTGTCCACACGTCTCTCTACATGCTGCTCTGTTGTAAGGAGCCACTCAGAGCCTGGTTATCCTCAGGCCCGGGCACGTCTGATTCCTCTAAAAACCAGTTTCCAGAGCACGATTGATCTGTTTTCATCTGCATCACTGCGTCTGCAGCAGGCAGCAGCTAATGAGCAGCTGTGTAGAAAAAGTGGCATTGTGCAGTAAACCACATCTGAAGTCTGAAATTACACAGTAAGGTCAACAATTTCTGCTCTGACTCACTCACTGGAGGTTTTTCGCTTTTCTCCTGTTGTTTTTTTCCTGTTGTTCAGTAAGATGTTGTGGGAATCCCCCCACCCACCCACCCACCTTCAAGGAGGAGACAACATTCTTACTGCCGTCAGCAGGACGGAAAGAAAAGTTCGTTTATTTTTCTTTTTGTCGGGGCCTCGAAAAGATGAGAACAACTTATCAGAATCTAGAGTTGTGCCAAAGAAACTGACATACTTTTCATCATTTTCACCCATTTAGCTTTTAGCTTTAGGATCTGAGATTCAAGCTTGTTGTACGTAAAACGTTTAGAGCAGCATTGAACAGCAGGGGGTCAAAGCTGTCCGTTTACCAGCCGGGCTACGTCCCAGCTCTCGTCTGTGGTCAGGAGCTCTGGTCAGAATAAGATACAGAGATAGATAGATACTTTATTAATCCCCGGAGGGAAGTTTCTGTGTTGCAGTAGCTATTACACTTAATAAAACAGTGTCTATACAAAGCAATAAGATGTCAATGAAGCTATAAAAAAACTTTTAATACTCTGTACACTGAGCAGTTTAGTGAGGTGAACAGTCTTAAAAGCCAGAGCTATGTTCCAGTTTTGTCCATTGAAAAGCCTTAGTGCGTGCCGTGGACTGTTTGTACCACTGTGCACGTGCAGAAACAGTGGATGTGTGTCTCAGTTATTGTTGTGATGGAAACGCTGTCACAGCGGATTTGACCAGCAGCTCATGGAGAGGATGTGACTGTTCTCCACGATCTTTTCAGACTGATCATTCAGACCCTGTGCTGTCAGTCTGCTGGGACATGAACACACACACACACGAAAAAAAGAAAAGTCAGAAAGGAGCGTTTTCTGTCACTACACCCCAGAAGTCGGAGGTGTTGCAGAAATCCGATTTCCAGTATCTCGGTTACTTAAGTGCATGTGGACACGCTCAGTGACTCTGTGCACCAAGAGTCCAACGGCTGACAGTGCAGCTAGTCACTATAAACCATCTGTGGACAGTGAGAGCTGGAGTGGTGTGAAAATGTTGGTTCACTGTGATTGTCACTGTGCCAGGAGGAGCTGGGAAGCGTTGCCGGGAAGACGGGCGTTGTGAGCAGCCTTCTAAACCTGGTGCTGCTGTGACTCTGGATCAGCGGAATGGATGGAGGGGAGCAGCGAGCGGTTCTTTTCCTTTCATTCATCACCACACAACGTTTCAAATCAAGTCATCTTCAAAGCCAACTCAGTGCTAATGAAGAGCAGCCAGCACACACACACACACACACACACACAGTACAGATGCAGACTGATGCTATAATAAAAATCTTCAGCGGGCAGTATTTCACATGTCCAGATGTGCTCACTTTATTATTTTGAAGCATCTGGTTTGAGCCGATGTTGGAGCTGCACGTGTTTCCCTGACGTTTCTATATAAATCACTAGTTTGTCGACACGTTCTGAAGCGTATCCCTGTTAGCAGGACGTCTTCAGTTCTGTCCCGCAGTGTCAATTCCATGTTGTGTAACTGTCTTGTAGACTGTCAGAAGAAGTCAACCTCACTGAGCCTCTGTCTGGACGCAGCCTTTGTTCTTGATGATTAAAGTGATTGTGCTGGTGATCAAAGAGGCGAACGATCTGGGAGGAGGAGGCCAAAGCATCGCATTGGCTGTTCTTCTGTGCACATTTCCTGTGACATCTGTCGATGGAGAAGAATCCAACAGATGAAAAGTTTCTGTGACTGTGACTCCAATCGACACTGTTGAAGACGTTTTGATCAAATGGCCTCTGAACAAACACGGAGCTGGAGGATCCCAACAGACCTCCAAAGGGTGGGATTCAAACCGGGGACCTTCAGGCCGTGAGGTGGCAGCACAACCACTCTCCCCCCCGTGCTGCATGGGATTTCAAATTTCAAATTATATAAGTTTATAAATGAACTACATATTTAGTTGAAGTCCAGTTTGCTGATTGGTGATTCATGTTTAATGCTGAATGCATTTGTATCAGCGTCACAAGGTTCAAAACTGCTGAAGCAGAAACCCATTCAAAGTGGGGCCCTGGTCTCATAGACGCCCCTGGCTCCTCCGAGTCTGTGCGCATCACTGGTTAAGTGTCCGTTGGAAAACTCGGCCGTCTTACATCAGTTCCTCCTCTAGTCCAACTTCATGTGAACTTTTTTTCCATTACAGCAATTCTCCCTGTGTGATGGAGACGTGGGAATTGAACAGGACAGTCTACAGTCAACGCTGTGTCACTTCATCCCAGGGTTTGTGTTTGATTCAGCACTGTCTGAGCTGTGGGAGTGTGTGTGTTTGCACGCGTGTGTGTGTGTGTGTGTGTGTGTGTGTGTAGTTGTCCAAGTCTTATTGGAGAACACAGATATATAGTGAGGATACGTTTAAGCTGTCGGACAAGACTGTGGGTGTAGGAGAGGACAGCCGTGTGCCAGCTCTCTGCATGCTGTCAGGAGCCATCCACGTCTCACACACACACACACACACACACAGGGGCAGTACAGGCAGCTTCAGACCACATGTGTGCCCGCAGAAGCGCAGCGTAAGACACATGAGCCCTGACAGTCATGTCCGCTCTCGTTAGGAATGACAGAGAGCGTGTCTCAGCTCCTCTGCCGCGGACGTTTGTCCACTAAAGCTCGACCCACACACTTTGTTTGTGTAGTCTCCGAGTTTAATGTCCACTGGGAGAAAGGATCTCCCGTGTGGTTCTGTGGAGAACTTGACTGTGATCAGTCTCTGGCTGAAAGTGCTGCTCTGTGCAGCCAACACACAGTGAATGGGGTGGGAGGGATGGTCCAGGATGGACAGGAGTTTGGACAACATTCTCCTCTCAGCCACAACATGCAGAGGGTCCAGCTCCTCCCCCAGAACAGAACCAGGCCTCCTTATTAGTGTGTCCAGTCTGTTACTGTCTGCCACCTTCATGTTGCTGCCCCAGAAAACCACAGCATAGAAGATGGAGCTGGCTAAAACGGACTCAGAGAACATCTGCAGCATGAAGGACCTTTTTTACATGCTTGCAATTATTTGGTCCTTCTTTACCGGAGGTGCATCCAGCACACTACCTACTGTATTTTGTGCATGAAAAGAATCTGTGTCTTTGTATGAAATATGTTGGGATTTGAGATGCCAAGTACGGTGGAAAGAAGACACCAATCATCCCACCTGCTGAACCGAGTGTTTAAGGATGATTACCTTTGTGAAGGAAGCCTCCAATGTAAATACGCCTCCATTTGCTGATGAATTCATGGCAAACATGCATCATTACTTTGTTCCCTACAGGTGCAAACGTGTTAAAATGTACCTGAATGTCCTCTGTCAGATGCAGCTGAAAATAAAGATGAGGGCGACACACGTTTGTTCTTTTCGGTTTTATCTCCGAATGGTTTCATTTAGTTGGAAATGGTGTTGTTGTGTTTCTGCAGCAGCATTTTCACCTCCTCCTGCTCTGTTTACTCTGATGAGAGGACAGATTTGGCTTTGAGTCTGTTTGTGTGCAAAGATTTACTGAGTTAATATATCAGCTGCAGCAGCTCACACACACACACACACACACACACACACACACACACACACACACACACACCTGCACACTGGTACATTAGTACTTTGTTATGTTAGTTTTCTTCTTTGGGTATTTTACCAACATGACAAGACATTTAAAAGAATTCAACCCTGACTTTGAAAAATAATTTAAGTCAGGATTCATACGTTTTATCTCTTTCTAAAAAGCTTGGTTGAAAATGTTTTTGGAAATTCAGATTCCCACGACAAACATTGTAAGGTTGGTGTTTTCTCATGACGTGACCTGCTTCCAACCGTGCAAAACGTGTACAAAAGGAGGAAACACACACTCTTCCAGCGGCTGTGAAGGCATGTTTATGAATGACGGGCTCCTGGTGGAGGAGGGGGAGAGGAAACGCTGAATAGTGCTAAAACCTTCTGAAGCAGACCTCCTCCAGCATCATCACACATCAACCGTACGGTGAAGGTCGACGGAAAGCTGACTCATGTTAAAATGGCCAAACCCCCCTTCCCCCCCACCACCACCACCACCTCACCCACGCATCACCTCTTCCCCAACACCCTCATCAATCCACCCATCCCCCAATCCGCCCTCCTCCTCCTCCTCCTCCTCCTCCATCGCCTCACTTTGCCTGTCTGCTCAGCATGTGACACATCCCATCTGCAGCCAGACAGCAGCAAACACACACACACAGAGACGTACACAGCACGAGCACGGGCGGGGGGACGGGGGGGGAGGGGGGGGGGGCTGCTTTCATGCGTTAATGCTCGCGTCCAAACAAATGGGACAAAAACACACAAGTATTGCAATAATAGAAAGATGCAGAAATTAAAAAAGAAAAAACATTGACATCCAGTGATTTAAACACACACACACACACACACACGTCAGACCCAAACTGCTGCCTCCTCACTCAGGCTTCAGGAACGGGTGACCATGTACCGTGAACCGTGATCGGCCGGCTCAGGGGACACACGCACTGAACTCGCTGGTCGGTCTTCTGAATACCAACAAGGTGAGATTTACAGGGAAGACGTGTGAAGCTACGTGATGCTTTTCTTGGACGCTACACACAAAATATTCTCTACGATAAACTGTACTTTCAGCAACTCCCGTAGATGAAATCACATTTAAGCGATTCATCTGTGCAGGGCACCTCGTTTACAGTCCGTAAATAATTTCAAACACGTCCGAGAAACCCGCCGACACACAATAACAAGGAGACACTGAAATGAGTGTCGTTGACTAAAACGAGATGTAAGCGGACACTGAACTAAAGGAAAGAAGATGCTAAACAATGGAAACGCAAAACGACAAAACACAATAAGTCTGTTTGAGTAGATGGGTTTAGTTTAGGGACATTTTACATGTCTGTCTCACAATCTGTCCCTGCTTGTGTTGTGAGTCATTGGGGCGGATCTGAGATTCACCATCTGCTTCTTCACTTTGATGACGTCTTCCTGAGAAGACAGACGCTCTTTGGAATCTTAGTACAGTCTGATCGGGGGAACTGGGGTTTCACAGTAACTAATATGACAAATAATGTGATATGTCCAGAGCTTCAACTGATGCCAAAGGTGTTTTTACTGGGACTTTTTCTGCGTTGTGTGTGTGTGTGTGACACCTGGCACAGCACACACACCTGTTTTCATCCGACAGATTCAATTTGACGCTTCCTCAGCAGAGCATGATGTTCTCGGCGGTGCAGAGCGCGGCGCATTTTCCTCCATCGTCCCCACAACTCGTCTCCTGAGGCCTCAGATGTAGTGCTGGCTCAGCCGAACATCCTGAGCTGAGGAGATGTCAGTGGATCTAGTTTGGCTTGGGGACACGTTTCCTCCTCCATCGCTCAGTCGGCCTGTTGCCTTGCTCCAGCACATGTGAAGTGACTGGAGAGAATTTGAAATCCTGCAGCCTCAGATACTGAGCGACCTGGTAACCAGATCGTCTGTGTCTTTTCATGAGGACAGAAACATTTGATCATTTTCCTCTGTGTAATTAGGTCGTAACACTTAATTACTGCAGTGGCTTTAAAGCCATATCTGGGAGATTTTAAAACAGAAGTCAGAGGTTAATTTGAACGGGGCTTCCCACTGCACGCCTGCTAATAACAGTGTAGTGAGGGTATCATTACACTGAGATGTCCTAAAATGTCCACCTGTCACAGGATAAACCCTCCTGATTTACTGGAACATTTGTGGGCAGAACGTCCGTGAGATTCAATTATCTTCTCATCGTTTTGGCTCCTCCCAGCTTCTCTCTTAATTTGCCCTTTTTTCAATTCCATGTTTCAGGCTGCAACATGGGAGTCAAAGGCTCAAATGAAGCTCCTCATTGGAACAGAAAGTGGTGGTTTGAGCTTAAATAACCTGAGTTTAGCTCAGTGGGAACGATGACGTTTTAATTCTGCAGGCCTGTGCTCACAGCTTTGTCTTCCTCAACCATTTTCAGTACAACAGTACAAACGATCGGGTCAAAGATCGTCTCGGCTCCTCCAAACCAGCTGAGAAAGCTCCGTGTTCAGGTTACAGTGTTTGAAGCTCTGGCGTAAATGATGAGTCAGTGATAAAGTGGAGCTGATAATAAATGAGGCTGAAGTGAGATTCTAACTGATTATGTACTGAAGCCAAAATCCAAATCACTGCATCATCTTCCGTAGATCACATTTAAAGCCTTTGTGTTTGTGGTTCCAGAGTGAACCTAAACTTTTAAGGTTTTACTATGGTGGTTAAAATTATTAGACTACTTTGATAAACTGTCACATGTGGTTTTCAAAATCTGAAGAATAAGGCCTTTGATTTTCTCTACAGAAGGAGTTTGGAGTTTGCTTAATTATCTCGTTATGTCAAGAAAATAAATTTTGTTATCTCAAAATAATGAGAAAAATTATCTTTGTCATCTCGAGAAAACATCGTCTGCATTTTGAGATGAGAAAAATATCTCGTTATCTTCCAGGTGTTATCAGTGTTTACTGTGTTTTTTGTTAATGTTTTATTTTTCTTTCTCTATTTCTGGTGTTATCTTGTTTTCCCAATGTTATAATTCTTTTTCATATGTGGCTGCACTTTGTAAAGCACTTTGTGATTTTGTCTGTGAAAAGTGCTACATGAATAAAGTTTACTGACTTACTCTTCTCGAGAAAACAAATCTTATGTTGAGATTAGAAACTATAAAACACTTAATAATAGCTTCCGTAATTAAGCGGGCTGCAAACTGAAAACTGTGGAAAAGACTTTGAATTGTTTTATGAATCGCTTCACTTGCAATTAGCCAGGTTAGGTTTTACCTGGATTTGTGCAGCAGAGTCTGCAGTGCTGAGGTAAAACAGATCATTTTCAGGTCAGCTGACATTCTGCTGCAACTTTGAACCTAAACTTGAGTTTGTTTTAGATGCTTTTTATCTGTAATTGTCTGTGTTGGGTTCAAATTTTTAATCATCCGTGAAGCTCTTTGAATCGCATTAATCCGCACAAACATATAAATAAAGTTTTGATTGATTTACTGTAACTGTCGAAACAACACATTAGGTGCTTCACATCTGTAATTTGAAAACCCTCAAATTATGCATCAGTCTTTTAGATTTTTTGCTTAAAATCCCACCTGACAACTTTTCATACGCAGTGTACAAACAGGTTTTATTTAATTAGACAAATCGAGCAACAAAGGACCAATGATCTGTGTTGTGAGAACGATGTTTTCAAAGAGTTTCGCAAATTACCCTCTTAGCTGCAGAATGGAGCCTCTATTATCTCCACTTAGCGTGCAGCACACTCCACTTAAGACAAAAAGAAGGAGGGAACAGAGATGAGACAGCGCGAGGGTGGAGGAAGAGAGAACGAGGGAGATTAAACGGACCATTAGAGCAAAATGACTCCTGTGAAGAGGGATCAGGAAACAAACAGGGCTGTGGAGAGCTGCTGGCAGCGGCATCCTTGTTACTGGGATCGTGTTTACAGCGACGACTCGCTGCAGAGCCGATGAGGGGGCGAGATGTGTAGCCGGGACACGTGGCGCCAAATGACCCGATCTGGTAAATAAGGTTGCAGAGCAGGATGTTGTTAATTCACGGTGAAACAGGAAGTCAGCTCCAAACTCATGTCAAGTTAACGATGACTTATAAATACACAAAGCTACGCAAAAATGCTCTGAAACAAGCTCAAATTTGGAGCAACTCCGCCTGCTTCATGCGGCCCCCTAATGAGCCACCAGGAGCCCCAACATCATTACCTACCTGCTCTTATGAGGACGGGTCCAGGAAAGGATGGGCCCAGCTGTCTCTGCCAGAAACCCAGCGGAGCCTGTGGGAATCAGGCTTCACTGGCTCAGCGTGGAGAAGCAGCTTTTAGTTTAGAAACTGCCTGTCATGGGGATTTGTTCCCTGTAAAAGTAAGACAGGTCCCAAGTGCTGACATATTTAAGTCCAGGGTCAAAACATTTGGTTTGTTTACTACTGCCTTTCTATAACCTGAGCAACTTTTCTAATTGACTATTTGATTGTATTGGCAAATGTGTTTTATGCATTTATCATTTATTATTATCATTTTTTTGATTGGAAAGCCTTGTGTGAAATGTGCTACATAAATAAAATGACCTTCATGGGTCATTTGACAAACTTGAAGCTGAGCCTTTCTCAGCTCTGCTCTGAGAGGGAAGAAAGGATTTTTAAAAATCCACACCGGAAAGTGACGTATTTAGACTTTAACAAGACTTTTATTTTAATGATCTCCACTTTCACTCTGCATCGCGTTGCTGTACACAGCTGGAGAAACCAGGTTTCTCTAATCCCTTCCCCTGATTTCAGAAACCAGCTTTCCTGTTTACATGACACTTCAGAAATCGGTGGCTACAATCAAGAATCTCCAGTGTATTTATTTCTAGTCTGGTGTCTTGAGTTTGACCAACATCACTCTTGCAGGACAAAGCGCTGCATCAGCTGGGGACTATTTTCAGCAGCGGATAAAGATCCACCCAAAGATGGAGGACGTTGGGTTTACTGCTGTGCACAGTAAATGCAGTATACTACTCACATACACATGATACACACGTTTGGCCTTTGACAGGACACTTTTATGCAAATAAAAGTCATATGTTTCTCCACTCTTCACACTTTGACGCTTTTATTGAATAAACACGATTGGTTTTATCTTTTCTGCTGACGCCAACCTCTCCAGCCGAAGGTGAAATTTATTTCCACAGCAGGTCATTAACTCATTAATGAGAACGGATGCACACCCCCACCTCCGTGCTGCGTTTACCATCGCCATGGCAACCGCAGCCCGTACTGCATCTGAGGAGGCGACGGGGGCGGTGGGTTTTACTGCCCACACTCACACACACACACACACACACACACACGTGGAAGATAAATGTGCCACGCTGATCCTGACAAATGAGCCTCTTTAGCAGCTCGACCCATTAGCCTCTGCATACGAGTGTCCGGCTGCTTCTATTCGATTTGTCTGATGAATGGTGGGAGGCAGACGTACGTCCAGTCTGCTTCTATTTCTTTATTTCTTTGTCTGTGAACGACTTGATTAACCTTTGTGTTCAGAGCGATAACAGCAGCTTGGGGACCCTATTCCACCTTCCATATTTCCTTCCATTTCCTGTTTCCTTCCACCTGTTGCCATCTTATTTCTTCTTCTACCGTTCCCTGCCCCCTCCTCTCATTTCCCTCGGCGCTCTTTTCCATACAGCCTGATTGCTCATAATCACTCACAGTCTGCTTCCCTGACTAATGGGCCTATTAGAGTGGGATGGAGGCCGTATGGTCGCCGGGCGGACTCGGCCTCGGTTTCCACTGTTCCTTCCACACGTCATTTGTGTGGTTTAATAGGGATTGTGCAGCTCAGTGGGTAAAGAGTGACACTAACAGGAGCAGGTTACTGCAGCGGAGGAACACTCATTTTAAGTATGATTGTGCACGATGAACCGCACTGCAGCAATGAAACATGTAATATTTCTGTTTCTGAAAGGTCTGCAGGGAAATCACAGATTTATTTAATCGGGCTCCCTGATCACTGGAGACATCCTCTGTCTCTCTGCTCCAGTCCTAAACTGGACGAGGAAAAACTTGATCTGGGAAAATCCCCAGGAAGTGGAGCAAAATGTACACGTTTTTTTTTTTTTTTTTTTTTTATGTCTTTCTGAACGCTGATGTGAGCGGCTTTACGTCGAAGACTTTCCTTTTCTTTTGCCTCCCCCCCCCCAGCAGCTGATTGTTGACAGTCATATCATACTTAGGTTGTGACCTGCAGCAGAGGTCGGCTCTTTCGTTCTTGGCTAAGTGTGTGTTCACAGTTTAAACCCCCACCCCCATCACCCACCACCACCTCCTGCCTCAGGCTGTGAATTCAGGTCATTCTGGGTCAGAACATGGCTCCACCTCCTGCGTTTTTACTGTACTTTCCTTCCTCCGTTGTTCCTCTCTCCTTCCCTCTGTCCTTTATTCTCCCTGTTTCCATCAGCAGCCTCCTTCCTCTACTCCTCCATCCCTCCCTGTTTTTTCCCTTCCTCCTCCTTCCACCCTGAACCTTTTCCCTTCTCTTTCTTGGTTTCATGCACTGAGCCTCATCTTCATCCTCTCATTATCTCAATCCGTCTTTTATGTTTTTTACTTCTCCGTCTTGCTGTCAGCCTTATATTTACTTTTTCTCTTTCTTTTTTTATCCTGTCTTATTTTCTCCCGCCCTCCCTGCTCTGTCTGTCTCTGTCTTTTTCTCTTTCGCCATCCTTTTTTTTTTCCTATTCACTCTCTCTGCTCTTTATTTTTCACCCATCACCCCCTTTCCACCCCTCCCTGTAAAAGTCCTGTTTTAGCTCTTCATTATTACACCATCTCCATCCTCACCTTCTCAGTCCTCAGTCATGGAGACAGACCACCCCAGGTTGCTGGTTATGTAAGAGCTTACGCTGCTGATGTGATGTGAGGAGAAGTGTTTACGCGGCCGAGCTGCTCAGTCCTACACTGCCCCTCACTCACACACACACACACACACACACACACACACACTCCTGCTGAATGCAAGCTGGCATTTCTGGCATTGTAGTGTGGGTTACATGTCTGCTCAGGCTTCTTATCTGTGTGATATGAGAGCAAAATATCAGACTGACAACAACTTAAACACTGCTTGAATATTTGTTGGCATAATGAAGTATCCCCCCCTCGTTCTGCCCAAATATTCATGTGATTTTTATGACAGCTTTTTCTGAATTGATGAAAAACATCTTCTAAAAGCTCTAAAACACTAACTTCAAACCAGCGTCTTAAAACCTTTGACTCATCTGGGAAAAGCGTCAATAAATCATCTCAAAACTATTTTATCTTCGCTCAAAGACCAAACACCACGAGCAAATGAAATTTTAGTCCCGCGCGATGACAATACAGCCAGATTCTGATTAAAGCAGCTAATGTATAAACACTACACACCGGTCATTACACAGCAAACACAAAAAAAAAGTACAAAACACTGTACTTATAGCATCACAGGACAAAACTAAACTTGTGTATTTTGAGCATTTTTGGATCCATGAAAACAGTTTTAATTTTCATATAAGAAAATGAGCAAAAATAGACACATTAATTACCTGAGGTACTTGTAGGATGAAGTGTCAACATTCAGGATCTTAACATTGGGTTTAGCATCGTTGCAGTCAGCCTGCTTGAGACGTCCAGATTTTTTGCACTTGTTAAGACACAAAAAGTGGCACAGTAACTCGTGTAGCCTGTCTGTTGACCTGGTGTGGTAAATGTAGATGAAGTTGGCTTTAACTTTGTCCATCAAAGACGCCGGGGACAGAACATCACAGGACACTGTGTAATCAGTGTCCTGTGATGTGACACCCGAGCGCTGTCACATATGATCATGTCACTCTTGCCCACATCAGGAGGAGATTTTCTTTTTTTAATTCTGGACTTGCAAAGGAAATTAAAGGTGTGTCTTCAAATCTGCAAGTGAGAAGGTCAATAAAGTTTCTCTCTGCTCATTATGATTCCAGAGACCAGCAGAGAACATTGTTTGTCACATGTCCTCCTGCAGAGATGGCAGCGGTTTGTACAGGAGGACTAGACGTGGTTTCCATGCACATTTCCAGAGTAAACCCAACGACACACACCTCTTAGTTACTGAATAATTTAGGGGGGAAAAAAGGAGCGGGAGCCAGTAATCAGGAACCCCCGGGTAATGAGGCTGGGCAGGAGTGAGAGCAGATGGGAGGATTCTCGCATGAGAACGGAGTGTGATGCAAACACACTAATGACTTACTGTAAAGTGTGTGTGTGTGTTTATCATGTGCAGGCAAGTGAGACATCTGAAGAACAGAAGTAATAAAAGCCAGAGATTACAGTAAGTTACTGTGACGCTTCCCCAACGTCACACCACCACACACATGGACACTGCCCACTTCTCCCAAATTAAGAGCGGATTTGCTCAGGTACTGTACATGCTCTTCACTCAGGGAGTTCACGGTCACTTTTCTCTGTATTTGTTCCGTGTGTCGTTGGTTTAAAGTGGCTGCATTGGTTGAAAAGCACAGACTCAAACTTAATTTGGTTGAAAACTGGTCCAAAATCAGATTTTTAAAACTTCCTGGTTGCTTCCCGGCAGGATCTGCCACATTCCTCTGTTTGAGCCTGAGCCGAGTTTACAAGGAATAATAAATGTAACTACCCATGAAGGAAAGAAAAACTCCCAGCAAAGCAGGTGGGCTGGAGGCAGGTAACCATGCGTTTAGGGCTTAAGGTTGTCTGACCATTTTCTAATAACATTTGAATTAACAATAATGAAGCTATGAAGCAGTTAGAAAACAGTTCCACTGCAGCAGGTGGTTAAGTGAAACTATTGTAAACAACATTAAAGAAACGATTCTTTTATCATGTGCTTCACTATATATCAATACAATAAAAAGTAGCCACTTTAATGTTACTCCTGCACAAGTTAATAATAATAATTAATTTTATATCTTGTTGAAAATTCTGCAGCCTCACTACGTAAAACCCTCCATAGTGTTGCCCCTCTGAAAAAGAAGGCGGTAAAAGAGGTGATCTCCATGGTATAGTTCGCAAACTCGCAACCTAAAACAGGCTGTCGTGATCTGGCCCACTTCCTGTTCTAGACTTTTGCTTTATAGCCCTTTTTCTCCACTTCCTGTTCCCTGTTCATGTCATCCAGCTTTACCATTCATCACGTCCACATCAGATCATCGTCTTTGTCGTCCCTGCAACACCCCATGTTCCAGTTTAACTGTCTGGTGGTTTTTTGACTCCTGATCTTATGTGGCCTTCTGTTACCCATATCTTGGTCTGAGGTTTGGTTGTAGTTTTGTCTACTTTATTTTAGCTTTGTCACATTAACACTTTAACATTTCGTATTGATTCCCCACCGGCTTTGTTTGTACACCCGTTTTACTTTCTAGGTCATTTCTTAGTCGTCCCTGTCCTGAGTTCTTTTTACTCATCCCTGTCATCCTTGCGCCGTCTGGTACTCAGTTCTCCCCTGGTTTGTGTTTCCTCTTAATTTGTATTTAACTCTTTGGCCCCATTCTGTGTTGGACCTTGGACTGTGATAACCTGAATGTTTGCTACTTGTTACTTACATGCTCTCCTGCAACAAACACTCCCCTGTATCCTGAGCTCCTCCACAGAATCTATGCAGCACTCCCCTGCAGCCTGCCTCTCATTCCTGTTACGCCATTGTCCTTCTCTCCTCTACTCGCCTGGTCATCTGTCATTTAAACCTCCCTCACAGTTACACTTATTTTTTTTTTATTTTTCCCCTTGTCTGGCTCCCAACTTACTCGCCTGCCCCTCCAACCTGCGCCTGCTTTCTCCGGCTTAAAGCCCCTTTCTGATTATCTGCCTTTTTGCCCCCAGAGATACTGTATTATGATCACTTCTCTCTCTCGACTTAAGTGCTCAGTCTCCTCCCTCAATCACCTACTATACTGGATCCTCTAATCAGACTCCAACCTTCAGATCACCATTTTTCTATTGTTATCAATAAACTGTTCTAACCTTCCCCTTGTGTTCTGTGCTTCTGGGTCTTGAAACCTAAACCCATTACCGACAGCATCGCCGACTTCACTTCCCCCTTCAAGACTTTTATTTTGCAGCCACTTCCTGTTCTTTCTCACTGCAGCTTTCCAGCGTTCATCTAAATCATCTCTGCTATCTGCGGTTGGGACCACGCTACGTTTTTGACCTGACTCTGCCTGCTACTTTGGTTATGGGAGTAACTGCTTCCTATTGACTCTCTGTTGCCAACCTAATGAATGACTAGGATTATGATTACTGTTATCTGCCCATGAGGGGTCAAGTTTTTCACAAGCCCTTGTAGCCACATGATTATAAGGTGAAGATTTACCACGTCATGTCTCCGTTTTGATCGTGCCATGTTACGTTTTTACCAAGCTATGTGATTATCTGCTACTACACTAATACGGAACTCAGACCAGTATCCATCATGTGTTCAAGATGCTGTATCAAGTGAATATCCACTGTAAGAATTCTCATACCCATGTTAAGGAGCATGTTTGTGTCACGTAAGAGATTTATGGAAAGGCGCTGAGTCACTAAAGGGATTTTGGAGTTCTTTTCACTATCAGGGATTGGCAGAAACCACAGCTACGTTCCACGGGCTCCCTATCAGACCTGCCTCTGTTACGGATCCAGACCACTACATCTTCCCCAGTGCTCCCTCCTCCCACCATTTCCCTACGCTATCTTCAAGTTACTCAACCCCACCGCATCTCCAGATTTATCCACACTACCAGGACCATACTCCACTCTTCCCCCAAAGAACCTTGCTTCTCTTCTAACCTTCCACTGACTCTAGTAAATCTTACTTCCATGTTCAGACACCATATCCCTCACGTCACTGTGAAGATACTCGTCTTCGTCTCCTTTCTCATAGACTGGAGTTCAGCACCATCTGGTGAGTCGGAGGACTTACTACATCTCCATTCTGTTTTGCCAACTATTATATTTCATAATAAACCTTATTTAAACTGAGCAGTTGTGTGTCAAGTACCTTATGGGGTCCAACCCTTAAACTAATACCCTACAATTACAGTGGCAATTATGTGACACTGCATTCAATGATCCCCGTTTGAAGACACATGTCACCATGAATTCAGCAGCTTCGTGTGTGAAAACAGGCCATTAGTCCTGAGCAGTGAATGCAGATCTCTGTAGACACAACACACACACATACAGGCTCTTTGACTACTGCTAACAGGTCGAAGAAGCCTTTAAATAAGACCATGAAAGGAGGAACTGAAGCTATGTGTGATCCTGGTTTAGTGAGAGATTCATGTCTCACTAGTGATTTGTTTTCAGTAAAAAGAAGAACGGAAAAGTCGTTTATGATGAAATGTGGAACGTGAGTGTAACGCAACTTTCATTAGAAACGTAGTGGAGGAAAAATCAAAGTAGCCAGAATGAAATCTACTTAAGTAAAGTACAGATATGTGAAATTGTACGTACTTTCCACCACTGCTATGTTTCCATTAAATTGCACAGGTGGTCATCAAGTTATGCTTGATCTGTATATGCTGACAGTTGATTAATCCATAATCACAATCAATGCATGAAATGATCAGTTTTATGATTTGATTTATATAGTGTTAACTCTCTCTCTGGCTGTTGCATCTTTTTGCTGCACTTCTGTGTCCTCTGCTGTTAGCGTTTGGTTGTGTGTTTTGGCAGTAATTCTATTGGTTTTTGTGCAACTCACACATAGTTGCTGCTCCATCTGCCCAAGAGAAGTCGTGAGTGTGTGTGTGTGTGTGTGTGTGTGTGAGAGCCTTGCTGAAAATTGTGTTCGAAGAGCAAAGATAAGAAATCGGATGTGAAACAAGTCTTTAAACCTCAGACAGCTAGAATTTACTCACACATTCACTCACTTCCGGCCAAACACTCGGAGCTAAGTGGTAATTAGTCAGAGAGGCCTGACCCAGACCCACAGCACTGAGTCTGTGTTTGAAGTGCTAGAATGTAAAACGAGATGTGCGGCTAATTAAGGAGCGGTGAGGAGAAACCTGAGGCAACACAGAACAACTGGAAGAAAGAGGAGGAGACATCATTTCTCTCCTGTCAGGAAGCTCAGCTTTTAATGTGTTGAGTCTGTAAGAGATATCATTTGTTAAACACAGTGTTGGGGAAATGCAGAATCTCACATGGTTCTTCAATAGTTTGTGACACTGCTGAGAATTACATATTTACTTTGCATCTGTCTGTCTGAGAAATCATGAGATGAGTCATCAAAGTATGGAAAAGCCACAAACATAATGAATATTTTCTTATTGTTCCTCTGTTTAAATTTAACAGCTTTTTGTTTTAACTGCATCATTTTAAAAATCCTATTTCCATGCAGATTCACATTCACAACCATGTTTGCATTTCTCCCATTTCCTTTTCAGAGGATTATTGTAAAATAGTGTTGTTTTAGATTAAATTCAAGCCCAATTCAAAAAATTTGAGCTAATATTTTCTTCAAAATGATAGAATAAGATATGGGTCCAACTTTTTTTGAATTGGGGTTTGTAGCTAGAAAAAAAATTTTCAGACATTTTCATTGACAAAATACGCAAGACTGAAAGGTACTGGACCCCTCATTTTCTAAAGTCTCTGTGCTGAATCCCTGAATCCCCCCGTAGGGGCCCAAACTTGGAATAATGAGGTTTTCACCTTTACAGTAGGATAAGACACAGCAGGGCAGAGAGAAAATGTGGGGGGTGAAAAGCCGGTATGTCCTCCAACCTGCTGTGTAGATAAGAGAAAATGACCATCATTACAGGAGGAGGGACACGGGAAGACACATTTTCTCCGTCAGTGATCTGCTCATTAATTTTCAGGTGACCTTCAGACGACTAGTAAGTCATGGAGGAGGGGAAAGACGCGGAGCAATCAGTTTTTTTACATGGTCTTCACACTACCATGTTTAAAAAAAACTATTGAAAGAACTTGAATAAAGACATTTTTGCCAGATATTTGTCTCATTAGAAATGGACCCCCTGTTCTGCACCTGTCCGGCTCAGCCCGTTCTCATTCTCACGGCGTCAAAAAAAGCTTTTTTGTCCAGTTCCTCGTGTGTTACATGCTCACACTTAGGGTTCACATTTGCGTACGTGATCAACCCTCAGAGCTTTCAATGTAGAACAAAGGAAAACCAAACGCTGCGAGTTTTGACGCCTAAACTAATGATGTAGACTATAAAGTGAGAAAGTCAGGGAGGTGGACGGGGTGGTGCATGCTACAACAAGACACGGGCCTTTTCCATGGGAGACCGGGGTTCGACTCTAGTGAGAGACATTGTGCACTTTAATGATGATTGTAACACAAGGAGATGGACGTGGTTACTATAGTGAGGAAGTAAGTGCGTGATGTCACAGTTTGTTCCGTTTGCTTTTTATGTAATGTATCTGTTAATGCAATCTAACCCTGAAGTTGTTTTCTCTAACCCTAGTGCAGTTTCTGTGCGTATAGAAAGTTGGTGACACCAACACGTACCTGAAGCGTTATTACCAGACGCCATTGTTCCCAGGGCGTCCAGTAGTAACGGCAAAGGACGTACAAGCAGCCCAATTTGACGCATCATTATCTGATGCTGTGGGATGAGGACGGGTTGGTCTTGCCTTCGTCTTATTACCACAAACTAGTTGTGTGTCTTTTTTGTTGTGCGTTGGTTTGGGTCTGTGATATGTTAGATTTACGCTTCACTAATCTTTGCTGTTCCTGCCTGTTTACGTCCCTTTTTCTGCCTTGTGATTTAGTCTCGTGTTCTCTCAGCCCTGGTTTGCGTCTTAGGTTATTCAGCCCTGTTCATCAAGCTCATTCATTTTTCATGTTTTCTTCCTCATTCACTCAGTAGCTTATGTTCTTTCCTTATTCATCAATCTGGTTTTTGTTTGGTTTTTCTAGTGGAGTTTCACTCAGTCCTGTTCTTAGTTCACGTGGCTTCTTTCCTCCCTACTGGAATTTGTTTTTCTATTTTTTCCTGCTTATGCTCTCTCACCCTGCCTTGCATTTTTGGGTCCACTATCAATCTGAAAATCTGATACATTTCATGATGTGATTGACAACAACGGCAGAATTTGGCTAAAACACTGTAGATGCTTAAAGCAACAACTAAGCAGCAACATTTGTGCTCTTTTGTTACAGGACGTTGTCAGTGTCACAGCATAACAGCGAAACACTTGGAAATAATGAAAAATGTTACGTTACATTAAACAAACAATTGGAATAAAAAAGATTTTCAGAGAACCACTTTTTACTCTTTATATTAACATATTTCTGTAGACATTCGCATTTTGTCCAAAGTTCTGATTTTGCTTTTCTATAACCAGAAGAAGTTTCCTATAAACTACAGCTAAAACTTGAGTTAAATAGTGTCAGACACACTTTATCTGTCAGCCCATTGATGTTCACATGACCTTCAGTGGGTTTAGTCAGTAAATCAGGGTGGAAAAAGGAAGTAAAGAAGGATTCAGTTTGGTTTTGATGGTTCTTGGGCCAAAGTGCATAACACGATTACATGGGTTCAGATCCGAGTGTGACCTTTTTAAATGTCAACGGAAGCAAAGGAAAAGCATGTAAAAGATAAATGTGAAGGATATAAAACTAAAAAGACATAAACAGGGAAAAGGAAAGGAAAGCGGAAAAAAAAGAGACGAAATTGGTAAATGGTCTGCACTTATGGTGCACGTTATCTGTACCCAGAGCACTGCACATTCACGCTCACTCACACTCCAGAGAGGACGTAATGGAGAGGAACAGGGCAAGGAACCAAAAAGGGAAGAGAGGAGAGGAAAACTAAATGAGAAAAACAGTACGAAGGGTACGATGAGGATCTGCTGATGAGTGTTTGTGCAGACAGGTCTGAATGTTGCTTTTTCTCGCAGAGATCGACTCAAATCCCTCTGCCATCACTGCTGACAGATGACAGATGAGCCTCTGCTGAGGAAACGGCCAACAGAGCGAATCACAACAACAACAGCGCCGACTGACAACACCCGAGGTTAACAGCTGTGCACTTGCATTTCTCCAGCTGAATAATGTGAAAATATTAGCTCAAACTGTCAGGCTCAGCTCTGCACAGTCAGACTCTGCTGAACTTCCAGGGCTAACAATTACGACCCGGATGCTGAAATGATTCATGAAGCAGGTCGTTACTTGGTGCACATTCTTAATATATACAATTAATGATAGCAGGCGGAAACAAGCTACCGCCCAATGCGCTTTGATCACATTCCTGTGCAGCAGCCATTCGATGCAAACTCTGAAGCTGCAGATTAAAATCATCTAAAGTTTATTGTTTTAAATTATTGAGTCAGGTTCATCTCAGAGAGTCTGTAACAATGAAGCTGTGATAGTTTGGGGAGATTTTCCAAAGGTTGAATGTCAGTTGTTTATTTACCTTTTCATATATGACGGAATAATTCACTGTGAATTATTCTCACGGATCACAGCCAGTCATATTTGAATTTCTGCATTTGTAAAGAAGCTGATGCTCTTTTAGTTGTGCAGCGAGATGGGATGTTTTCGCAGAAAAGAAAGAAACTCTACCATTTTCATAAGTTCAGTACTGACATATTTGCGGCTCCCGTTTGCATAAATTACCATTTCCTCACTGTGTTACTGTAAACGAAAACCTCTATTTGTTCCCTTAGTTGTACAGAAACGTACGTACAGGAAGCCCCTTTCACACATGGACTGAAATCCTGACATTCTCCTGACATTATCCGGACTTAATCCTGCAGGTGTGTTTGCTAAAATGTTATCAGCCTGGGCCCAAACAGATTTATTGATCCTGATCTCATAATCATCAATACTGATACCAACTCGTTCAAGTTTAGCTGCTGCGTGAGCTGCATGCAGATGTTTGGGAAGTTACAGGTCTTTGTTTCAGTAGATTAAACTGCTTTATCATGAAATGTGAAGTGAATCACTGGGATTTTTTGCTCTGGAGAGTAACATTTGCTTCCTTACGGCTAAACTAAAGGGACGGTCCTGTGAAATGTGACACAGTGTGTCCTTTGTCCTTTGTCTGTGATAAAGGATAAAGAGATACAGGTTATTACTTGGTGACATCTAGCAGCAGTCAACATGACGTAATAATTGGAGTTTGTAAAGTTTGTAAGATGGCAGATTTAACCAAACCCAACACAACACAACCTACGGTGTTTGCCCATTTTGAAATCCTGCACAGTTGAGCATTTGGACTGTTATGCCTGACTCGTAGAAGCCATAACAAAAAAGGGAGGTCCAAACAGCAACCCTTAAATAACCAATTAATTTATGATCAAAAACTCAAAAATGAAAGAAAAAACAAAAAAACGTGGTATCGAATAAGCAAATCAGTAGTGAAGTGATGGGTGAGGGTGAGTGAGGGTGATGGATGCTGTGAAACCTATATGTGTGTTAACAAAACTACGCCAGGTGCCTCCCAGGCACCAACCTTCCAAGGGAGGGAGAGAGCAACAGTCTGAACTCAGACCAGCTTTATACACTTCCAGCAGGTGACTGAAATCCTCATTAAGGTAGGAGGGGCCAGAGATCAAGGTGAACCTGAAAAACAGCAACAGGCCAAGGCATAAGTTTCATACGGCCATAAGGTCATCACCCCCATACACGTAAAAGAAGTTCGGGGCCCAGATCAGTGCAAAGAAACAGACAGGACTCCTCCTTCCCCATCCTGCAGGAGGACAGCACCAGCACCAATGTCACTTGCGTCCATCTGTAACTCCAAAGGTTTCATAAAATCAGGAGATGCAAGTTGGTCAAAGCTTTCAGTGCCAGCTTAGCTTAAATCGAACGCAAAGCGTAAGCCGCAGGATAACGAGTGCTTTTACAATTTACTGCCAATAAGTACTTACTGCCAGGGTTACTTTTTTGGAGAGGACCCACACAGTCCAGCAATAAATACTCAAATGGCCTGTCAGCCACTGGAATAGGATGTACCAATTTTTCTGTGACTCTCTGTCGAAAATGTTATCTCAGAAGGCTCAGTTTGTTCTGAAACCTTTACTTGATCCAACATATTGTTTGGTCTTGGCTCGTGTCAAAAGAACTGTAAGATGCTGTTTAACACCGTCATGAAGTCGGTTAAACAGCTGGAACTGGCATCGTCACGGCTCCGTTAAAGTGAAGAACAGCAGCCTCTGTCCAAAACAAAGGGCTATTGATTCGTATGAGAGGGTAAACGACGTCTTAGGGCTTTAAAAAAGAAGAGCAGAGGTGAAACAGATCGTGCTAACTTAGCTGACTTAGGAGTCAAACATCCTAAAGATTCACTAGCTGTGACCTAAAACATGAATAATACACCATGCACCATTAACCCATGAGTTTACGTGGTCACACACTACGAAAGACAACTATTCACACCAACATTTTAAAAGCAGCTGTACATTACTGAACATGGTGGCTCTGTAATTTGTTATAAATGATACAGGAATCAGATAAGATGGGTCCTGCAGAAACGAAGGATTAAACGGAGCATGTGTTGATGGTCATGGCAGTAGTTGTATTATGACAGTATCAATAGCAGTGCTCACAAGTTCAGCTCACTTTGCTGCTGTGACCTTAAAATCTCACTAAGGAGACTATCACTGAATACAGAGGAGAGAGCAATGAAAGGAAGGAGCCTTTTTTCTCATGTCTTAGTTTATACGGAGTGGGATCGCTGCAGTGCAGGCGTTGGCTTTCACAATGCCAAGCTCCTAAAGTGCCTAAAACCCTAAAACCTCTTTGGCCTAGACTTGCACTCTCTGAGCGGTTTGGTCACCGGATTAGATGTACAGTATAATTTGGAGTGCAGTCTTCTGCCTTTCTCCACAGTTTCTTATTCAACTCATTTAATCCAGGCTTCACCGAAGGACATGTGAAATGTCTGAGAGCCTGGGCATTGTCAGCCACACACACACACACACACACACACACACACACACACACACACACACACACACACACAGATAATATGAGCGTGGATGTTGCCTGATGCATTGTTACACTACATGTGAGTCGGTATTTTTAGATGAAACCCACCACATGCAGCAACACGTTGAGCTCGGTCATCATGCATCTCTGTTCTCTCCACACCATCTCTGCCCCTTCCTGAATTATTCATGCGTTTGAGTGAAGCAACACACATCTATTATTCATTGTACCTCCCTGGTGTCAAGCTACCCGTACAACTACAGCAGTGCTGTGAAACCTGAAGGGAGCGCTGCTTCAGCTGGCTTACAGTATGCAACACTTTGCAACAGCCATTGTGGGGGGATTTGCATAAATTGAATAGGAATTTAGCAAGTCAAAACCCAAAAAGCAACCCAAAAAATGAGCGGTATTGAAAGAGAGAATGAGTTTGAATCCAAACAGAAATGTTCACCCATTTGCACATTATTTTGTGACGCTCGTTGTGTTTTTGTGGCTGCTCTCTGTTGAACACTTACACGTTGGAGGACGCACTAGTCTCACTCCACTGTGACGCCCACACTTGGAAATGTTTGCTGGCATGAAAGCAAAGCTAACTATTTAACTTGCTTCACCCTTTAACACTTTACTGCAGGAGTATCAACTTTTTGCAATTAAATGATGTAAAAAAAGCTGCGCCATGGCAATTTTTTGCAATCGTTCCTTAAAACTGAAAAGACACCTTGCATTTGCATTTAGAAATCATTGATTGGAGGTGGCCTGCAGTAGAAAACCTGCAGTATAGTCAAAAAGGTGAGTTTAAAGGCTTTGGACCAACAAGGATGATTCCAAAAGTCCTACAAAGAATGTAATACAGTGCAATCACAACAAAGCTGGTGCAAACCGCATAAGATCTCCAGAATAAACCATCAAAATGAGCTTGTTGTGTGCAGGGTTTTCTTGACTTTTCTTCAAAAGTCAAGCTCAGGAGCATCCAGTCACATGCTGCTTTATATGAGTAGTTTGATGAATAAAAAGCTGGATCTAAGAAGCAGTCTTGCATTGTTCTTATTTTAGTTTTAGTTGTTTTTTTGAATGTTGTCCTTGTCAGTCAAACCCACTTTTCAGTGAAAAGTTCTTTGCTTAGAGGAAAAAACAAGTTATTCCCCCATAAAAGGACACATATTTTAAAATTTAAACAGCAGGGCTTTAGCAGGTTATAAGTACCCAGGAGCGATGAAATGCTCAGTTGATGAATGACTGTCTAAACTTTCACTGCAGGAACAGAAGAAGAATAAAACATATAACAGTTATGAGTGTTTTTGTTTATTTGACAGCAGGGCGATGTTGCTGTGCAGCTTCAAAAAAAATGCACTGCTGCTCCAACACCCAAACAAACACACACACACACACACACACACACACACACACACACACACACACACTCACACTCTGCTCCCCTGGAGGGAGATCCAGCAGGTTCAGTGCACATTTCCATGATAAGAGTTGAGATGACAGCAGTGGGGACGTAAACGGCTTCTGTTTGCAGGGAAACATCAGTCACGCACAATAGCCGCCTCCCTGGTGGTAGTGACCTCAGGTGACTCCGCAGCTCGGCCACACTTCCTCTCAGATACTTCCTGTGTGTGTATTTGTACATCTGGTATTTACACTGGAAAGCATGAGCCCGACTGCTGCTCTCAGACACAGGCTGAGGTCCAGTATGTTTTTTGCTTTTTTTATCTACATGGCCAGATTTACTCCTGGCATTGACAGTGACAAAAGATGCAACTAGATTTGGTCCGAATAGACATAAAGAGCAGAATATTACTACCAACCCGAATGCTGGTACATTCTCTCAGTGACTGTGGCAGATAATTAACCAGTCTTCCTTTTCTCTGCTAAAGCTTTTGTCAGGGAATTTTGCTTGTTGATGGTCCTAATATGCAGCATGAACTCTGCCAAAACACAGATTAGTTTCTAAGTGAAGACACTTTGAGGTAAAGGAAGTAAATGGAAATGGAGGCAGTTAAAGTTATGAGGCAGAAACCCCAAATTACAGTCAACTATTGAGTGTGAGGCTTACTGCTCATAGACTGTTCAGGAACTTTTTGCAAGGTCCCGGGAGCCATTCTTTACTTTTTACTGTGCTCGTGTTTGCTATCAGCCAAAAGGTCAAGAACGTTAAGAAAGTAAAAGAAGGTTGTTAAAATAAGAACAATCACAGTAACGCAAAGTTATGTGACACACATGTGTCATTTTGGTTTAAGGTTTGAGATACAGCACATGCACGCATCAACCATTAGGACAGGTGTTGAGTTAGGAAGCCGTCATCCCAGAGTAGCCATACTTATGAAAATTAAATCAAAACTCATCAGTGGTGAAGGAAGCTCTCTGATCTTTTACATAACCAAAAAGCATCAATACAACACTGCACAATGCTTAATTACAAGTAAGTACAAGTACGGACCTTCTATTGAAAATTTGATATAGTGAAAAATAGACATCAAAAATTAAAGTACTCTCTCTGCACATAATCAGCTCCCGTGACTGTTTAACCTAATTATAAACTAATAGATTTCACCTGGTGTGTCAGTGAGCGTGTAGTGTAGTGAGTTGAGAATATTTTGTGTAAGAAGGACAAAAAACTGTGTGTGTTTGTTCGTTATGGTTTTCATTTGGTCTGCAAGAAATCTGATTGTCATCACTGACGACCAAGCTGAGCTTTACTTACCATGTCCTCCATCTCTCCAGCATGTAGATTTGCAACATTGGAAAGATCCCAAAGCAATGGACCTATCTGCTCCCGACTACCACAGTGCCCTGTTGATGGGGCTGCCGATAAGGGTTATGGACACCTAAAATAAGCTGCGCGTGTGTCTATGGATTGCTTAGAATTTTTCCTTTTTGCTGGAAGTCTTTTTTTCTTACCCGAAAACTGAAATAAACTCAAACTGATTCAAAATATTTAATTAAAAGCAAAGTCCCTGGATTATTATTGTTTCTTTGTCATGATAGGCTCCACTCTATAGCCTACTGTTAGGTAGGAAGGTGTATTTACATCGTTTTTTATTTTTTCAGATTTTCTGTTATTGGTTTGAAAATTATGTTTTTAAATTAGTAAAGTAGGCAAGTACTTAATTAAATGCACATTTTTACCTCTTCCCAATGTCACTTAGAGGAAATTTAAGACCCTTGATTGGTTTATTCGTCAATGGGGCGTCGGCTACGGAACAAATAGACAAATAGCTTGACCAATCATAGGTCAGTATTTTTACTTAGCTACCTTGCTAGCAACAAAAAGTAGGTATAACGATTCGATTTGAACAGTGGTTAATGAACTAGACCGCAAAAGACAAAACATTAAGCATCGCGTGCATAAAGATAAAAAAATAAAAATAAAAAAAAAAGGCCGTGCGAGTCGAAGCAACAGCTGTTTCAGCTTGTGAAAGCAGCGAATTGACAACCACAGCGGAAGTTAGCTTCTTTAGCTAAAGTTAGCTTAACGTGTGAAGACGATCGCGGGGACGGCTCATTATGGAACTGGGTTTTAAGGAACCAGGTCAAGTGGACTTATGAAGGTAAGGAAAGAGAATAACTCCTATTGTAGTTTCACATCAAAAAGAGTCGGTTAGATTTATTTATATTTTTATTCAAATGCAAATGAATTAATGTGACGCAACACACCTGCGGTTCAGGTGTAACATTACCGTTAGCGATTTTTGTCGCGTGATTGTTGGATGTTCAGTCTGTGACGGGTCTCTCCGCTTTAGTGTGACTTTCCATTGATTCACCTGTTATTTTGCAAGTTGCAGTGCTGTTGGCGGTTTTAAGTAATGTTTGGGTGTTTTCCGGTGTCACAGCGGGACACCTGGAGAACTGTCTGTGTTTGTGTGTGTTTAATGCTATGCACTTGAATTCATAGTGTATCGTTTGATTGTAATGGAGAGGACCCTATACACACACACACACACACACACACACACACACACACACACACACACACACACACACACACACACACACCAGTTTGAGGAGACGTCTCTTGTAATAAGAGGTTGGGGTTTGAGCCTTTTATCAAAAAGGCATCGAAATAAAATTGAGTCAAAACCTGAATCTGTGATAACTGTTGGGCATTGAGGGGAAACAACTAATCGATTGTGATACACAGCTGCAGGACATTAACACCCACTAGTTCACCGAAGAACCAGTGGCAGGTTACATAGTCACTTTGGCAGGTTGATGCATTTACAGAAAACACTACCGTGTTCTCCATGTGAAGTGGAGGAGATGAAAGGTGCAACAGAACCTGGAGATCGGCCTGCCACAGTTGTGTTATTGACCTTTTTGTGGACATGACTTGAAAGGTTTTCGCTGAACTGGAAATTGTTTTTCTGGAGCTGAAGGCTGTGTGACAGCTAATCAAGCAGCTCATTGAATATTTCATTGTAGCCTAAACATGGGATTGTAGTTGGATTGGACATTTTTCTCTCTTCTTGTTGTAACTGGACTGTAATTGAATCTTCTAGTGTGTGTGTGTGTGTGTGTGTCTCATAGTTGCATTAAAAGAATACCACATTGTGTCTGCTTCGGTCACATGCTGCAGGTCTGCAGGTGAGGTGTGTGTGCAACGACACTACAAAGTGTTGGTCAAATGTTTTTTCAAAGGAAAGCAGCTTTGTTTATGCTCTGTGCAAGGTGCTCGTGTAGTTCAGTTCCATAATATCTGTTTTGCAGTTGACCTTATTTTTTTTTTTTTATTTATTTATTTTTTTCCCAATGCCAATAATCTTTATCCAATTTTAAAGAAATCGTGTCCAGGGAAACATTTGAGTGGCTGGTAACTTTAGAAAACCACTAGCCACAATGGTTTGTGAGCCCTGCATAGCTGTAATTAAACAAATTAAAACTTTCTTTCCACTATTGTCTGACATTTTATATACCAAATGAAGTGTATTTAATTATTTTTTCTTTTCTCTCTCGTGAAAGCGCTGCATTATTTGTTAATTGATGGGGCATTTTGCGGGTCCACAGAGCTGTGTGCGAGTGCCACTGTAGCTGGTTCAGTCTAGCTGTAAGCGTTTTTGCAAGCTCATGCTTCCTCTGTGTTTTTCCTGTCTATCCTGCCACCTTAAACATAATTTGTTTTTTTTTGGTATTTCTGTTTACACCTGCTATGGTGAGAGAGGTTTTCTCCCTGCAGGACACAGTCAAATTCAGGTGTAAGTCTGTGACTTTATAGCACTGTCATTTTATATTTCTCTAAGCTTGTCAGTTTGTGAGCAGCTGCTGTCGAAGTCTTTTATCAACTTTGCGATACAGTTCTCCCATACAATCTTTACAATCATACAGTCTGTTCTGATAGCATGTATCCAGTTGAGTGCTGTTTAATATGCTTCCCCCATGATGTGGTATATAGTAAAGAAAAGTCTCTTACTATCGGGTAAAATCTGCTGCGTTTTTTATTAATTTTTTTTTTTAAGATAAGGGAGTAGTTTGACAAAGCCAATATGGATTTTGCTGTCTGTATTTTGAGAAAGCATTGAAGTAAGATTAGTTGTGTAACTTGTGGTCACGTAAATTTATCTTCAAAGAAATCTTGTTATTGTCCAAACGCTGAATTTTTTTTTTTTTTTTTTTTTTTTTTTAACGTCATGTCATTGTCATAAAAATAACAGCTCTGTTGCAGCATCAGAAGGCTGAGTGAAGATGTCAGATGAGGAAAGGTGGCAAAACATTCACAGATTAGTACAAACAGCGCTTCATCTCTTAATCCATGTCCTCCTTGGGAGTCTGTGAGACAATGACAGGGATTTGAGAAGTAGCTTTACCTGGTGCAGTGCAGATAATCTTAACTTCCTCTCCTGACAGGAAGTCAATTTGACCTCGGGAAGTTCTTAGATCAGACCTGGTCTGCAGCATGCCACTTTTTAAATAGCATGGCTGTGGATGTTTGCAGGTGTCGTGACATCCTCGGGAAGTCTTGAGAAACACTTGGTCCTCTGCTTCCTGTCAGCATGAGTGTGGAGGAGAGAAAGGAACAATGAATGAGGGGAAGAAAAGTTAAAAAAGAAGGGAAGATTCCCCTTCTGGTTATTTGTTCCTAAATTATGTATTTGGACCTACCAGGTGGTTGTGCAGGACAGAAGCAGAGATGCCTAATTTTGAACATGCTAAACACAATCACACATGCAAGTACAATTGCAAAATAAATAACATGCTTTAATACAGATATTTTTATTGGAATTATTTCATTGCAGTTGCATATTATTGTAAAACATATACATTATTTCTATTCTTTAAACACCCAATAAAAAAAAAACATAGATAGCACTTACAATGCACTATACCAGCCACGCATGACACAGACTAAAGAGTAGAGGTAGGTGATGTGGAAGACCTTGATTTGGTTAAATGTTAAGAAACTAATTTTTTAAATGGTTCGTATTTCAACTCTTTCTTAAACTATGTTTGTGGTTTTAATATTGTATCGGTTTAAATGTAATGTTTAAGTTGAGATATGAAGTATGAACTGAAGTGAGACAGCAATCTAGTACAAATGTACAATAATGTAATTTCTTTCTTTATTTCTGGTTTTCTTTAAACTGCTGTTGAATATACAATGACTGCCAATGAATAAACCTAGAATAATATTAACATGAGCTGTCCCTCTCCATTGCTCTGAACTGTTAACCCCTGCACCTTCTTCACCTCTGCTCCCTGTAACCTCACTGTTCCACCTGGGTCCCTCTCATTCACACACATGGATTCTGTCTTGCTGCTTGCTAAGCTTCATTCCTCTGTTTTTCCAGAGCAGACCTCCACCTCTCTAGATTTTCCTCCACCTGCTCCCTGCTCTCACTACAAATCACAATGTTCTGCAAACATCATAGTCCATGGAGATTCCTGTCTAACCTCATCTGTCAGTCTGTCCATCACCAGAGCAAACAAGAAGGGGCTCAGAGCCGATCCTTGATGCAGACCCACCTCAGTTTGCTGATGAGGACCATAAGATGCACATGAAACTTCAAAAACATGAGTACGGATATAGACCTTAAAACAGCAAAACTAACTTCATAAATAAATTATAATTATTGTTTTTAATAAAACCTTATAATCGGTTAAAACAACTGTAGGACCTAGATATAGAGGCCAGACATAAGAAAACTGAAGCAACACATGAGTTGTTACTTTGATTATATTACAAGATTTTCATCAGTCAATACGTTTTTATTAATACGTTAGAAAATGTATCTGTGAGCCTTTAACTGCAAAGTTCATGTGTTCATGCTGTAAAATAATTTGACTAAAATGATCTGTTATGCGCTTAATGAATTTGGACAGGAAATCTGGACGTCCTGCTTTGGTTTGTAATTTTTGTGCTGTGTGCACACGCATGCACACACTAATTCAACAGGACAGACTGAGTGAGAAGTCTTCCTCTGAGGCGTGTGAGTGAGCGGGCCGGGTGACAAATGAATATGTCAGAGACGTCGCTGGGAAGGCACTGTCTGCCGCAGACCGCTGACAGCAGCGGCGCTCACACGTGAAAAGACAAATTAAAGGTTTGGTATTTTGTCACCTATAGCGTGGAAGACGGCCAGTAAAATTCAGCTCCAGGTTTTCATGGGGGCAATGCACCGGGGAGAGAATCTGGGTTTTAAAAGGATACAGCCTGAACTCGTAACCTTGTTTGGTGAAAAACCAGCAGTAGACAAACGTTAAATAGAGTCTGGGGTTTAGCTGTGACCGGAGGGGGTTGGATGAGCTTTGTTTTTTCGCTGTAATGAAGGAGGATTTATAACAGAGCCTTTTTAAAGCTTTCCTCCAAATATGCATGAGATGAATATTTCATTTTTCACCAGGAGGGCAGGCAAAGACACAGGGGACTTTAGGTAGCTGCAAATGGTTACATTAGGTTTTCTTTTTCTTTTTTCGTCTCCTTGTTCTTGTGTGATCATCTTAAACACACTCGCACCTCCAGCCTCTGCCTGTGAGACACTGGTTGTTAGCCTCGACTTGATAGAGCCATCATTTCACTACTACCTGCTCGTCATATCACCCTGTCGTACTGAGCTTAGTGTCTCAGCGTCTGGCACCCACCAAACTGCTTCGATCCTATGGAGTATTGAAAGTGCTTTGTCATTCTATACCAAAGACTGTGTGAATGTAAAAACAGTTTGGGCAGCCACTGCAACTCCAAGTAAAGATGCTGACCAATTCTCACCATTTTTGTAGGACTTGAAGAAAGTAGTGAGATTAGGAGATGTGAGGTGATAATGAGGTCTGTCCTGTCTCCCTCTGCTCTTTGTGCCTGAGTGGCAAACACACACACACAGTGGATACTGCAGGTCAGAAGAACATACAGAGCCTAAAGTGAGACACTCAAGGTGACAATGTTGATGCAGGTTCTTTTCCTGCATAAATTATTTGGTGACAATCTATCAAATTTCCTGCCACCTCTACTTTATCAAGACCCTAATGGGTTTGGCTTTACTTCTGTTCCCAAATTAGATGATCAACCTTCACCCGTACATCCTGGCTCACTTGTTGCTGCTCAGCTGTTAAATCATCTTTTTATTTTATTTATTTATTTATTCATTCATTCATTCATTTTTTTTTTTTGGACAAATTTTAAGAACTTGAGTGAAAGTGTGATGTAAGCTAAAGCTTTCAGCTAGCAACTTCTAGTTTTGTTGCTGTTGCAAATTAACATCCACGTGTCCCATTATCTGTGGTTAACGAACATTAATTCTCTAAATTAAAATGTTCTAAAATGTTCTGTTCTCTATCAATGGGGGTAAAAAACAGATCCCCTGTCTATAAACCCATAGATTGTCTGTATAAGGTAGGAGTCATCACTCTGTAACACTGCCGGGAAAAACTGCCTTTCTGAAGTTCTAATTGGTAACTGGTAGTATGAAAAGTGGTAGTGTCAACACAACAGAACCACCATTGCTAGCAGTTAATAAATGTTGTTCATTTACACCTAATTCCACGTGTATGTAATGTAAAATTAACAGTTAGCGTTGGCTAATCTAGGCCACTTAAGTAGCATGAACAGTGCGACAGCTACAAAAGAGACGACCACCATCTTACACTATCTATGGAAATTATGACCATTGTTTCCTTTTTCCAAACCTGGCATGAAAGCAGTGAAAATTCTCTTTTAATAAAGGGACAACGGCTTTTAGTGGAAAAATGCCAAGGAGTTTAAAAATAGCCAGACAAGCTAATATAAATTTCCTTTTATTTTTATTTATTTATATAAATTTAATAAAATTAACAGAATAGTTAAGGAACCAGAATTAAAGGTTAGGACTGTATAAGTATCGAGCTTTAGTTAGGACAGGGTGTCAATCACTGCTTTTTAGATGTAATGTGTATATATACAATACAGAGGTCGGAAAAAGTAAATGTTAACAGCAGTTGGACGAAAAAGTCCCAACCAAAAGTCAAGTTGTTGGGTTTATCTGTCATTAACGTGTCTCACTTTATCTGTTGATGTTGTAATGGTTGGAAACTATGGGGATATCGGGTGGATTTGGGCAAGATGTTTGTGCCTTGTGTCATATAATTTACAATTTTTTGTGCTGAAGCAGTAGTTAGAATGTATTTATTAAAAAAACAAAAAACAAAAAATTGCAGTGAGGGAGGAAAAATAAATCACACTGCAGTTGCACAATTCTTTGCATTTTACAAAAATGGACTAGATGTCAACTTAAAGTTTGTAACTTGATTATTTTATGACTGAGCCTAATGTGTTTGTGCTTGTTAAGCAGAAATCTTCAGATGCATGCAGCATACAAAATATGATTTTATTTAGTTTAGAAAACGGTGTTTCATTTGCAATTTGGTTAGATTGAAGAGCCTCACACCTTTTTTAGTTCCTTGCGTCTTCCGGAAGAAAACATTTCCCTATAAATTGAATCTGAAATTAACTGAGATGACGTCAAGACACACAAACACTACTCGTCTACATAGCACTAGGTGGGTGGCTGTGTGCAGAGGAGCTAGACTTGACCCAAATGTCTTAATGTCCCATTTACCAACCCAAAGCTCAGACAGCTCCCCTACTACAGCTAATTCTAAGCCATTAGTCTCCCACACGTCCGTGCAGGATGATGAACTCAATTGGCACCGATCGCTTTTTTTATTTAACATGGACTCTAACCAGTAATTTGGTTTCTGAGCAGACCGGTTTCTACTTCATCCTTGGAGTTGCCATCTGCTCAGTCATATTTTAGTGCAAAAAATATCCACCTTAACAGTCATGTCACTTTTTAAGTTTGCTCATGAATCTTCTTTGTTTTTAGTAAATTTCTATGTAGCAGTCTACTTTTATTTTAAAATTACTCTCAAGGGGTATGTTTGAATAAGTAAGATGACTCTTAAAAGTAGGCAAAGCATGTTTCAGTCGTCCACGGACCCGGTGGGTCAGAGAACGGTGTGTGTGTGTGTGTGAATAAGAAGCAACATTGTAAAGCACTATATAAACAGCCATTTTCCATTTTCTAGACCATTCATTCTAGTATTAATTGTTAATTTATTTATCTTTTTAGTGCCTTGGCCTAAATTTGGAGTGCAAAGTTTGTAAAGTTGCTTTTCAGACAGTGATGGGGGCTGATGACCAGAGTGAAGTGAGCAATACTGATCTGAAGTGCAGCAATTCCTTTGAGAGAACTCGTCAAGAACCAGTGAATTTAACTTCTGCGCCAGAGTTTGATGAGTCTGCTGAACTGCTGGACAAGGCTCATTGAGCGGATGAGAGTTTGTGGAGTTCGTCGAGTTCCAAGATGGTAAGGTGCAACACTCTTACAGATATTTTCAAAACCGTAACAAAAATGAAGCCAGTCAGAGGCAGCTTTACCCAAAACCATGACCAGAGACAGATTTAAAATGATAATAATGTTTGATGATGCAGGATTAGGCACTTATTTTAGTGACACATTAGGGGAAAGGCAGTAATCTTTAGTTAAGCCAAATGTTTGACTTTCCAATAGGTCTTTCTTTCATGTTTCTATCTGCTTGACTGAGACTAAGAAAAAGTGGAGGTAATTGAGTTAATGAAGGTCTCAGGTCTTAATGGATTAGGCCAAAACATTGTCTGAACTTCAACTAAGCAAACCCATACAGCTGAAAGCTCAGGAAGGTTTTCACTTTGTGGGATTTGTGCTTGTGCTTTTTGATTGGAACCATTGCAAAGGTCTTTCTGTACAATTGATTGTTGTTGTATTTTTGTTTTTTTTGTTTTTTTAATTTTAATTTTTTTACCATGGCAAGACTTGAAAAACTGACTACACTCTATGACCAAGCATATATGTATATAGCTCTCTCCACATACTCTGTCATGGTTAGCACTCAGCTCTTTACTTCCAGTGAAGGGAAATGTATTTGCTATCGTACATTGAGAATTTAGAAACTGTTTTGTGGCAAAATGCATGTCTGGCTCAATCATAGCTAATTTGCTCCACAAACTATTTTAGTTTGTGCCGTTGTCTTAACTATTTCAGCTTGAGCTGCACAATGCTTCAATAGTCAGCAATCATTAACTGAAGTCATGAGAGATAATTCAAACCAAAAAAAAAAAGCAGTTTTAGTGGAAACTCTGTCACAGTAAAGCAGGTTTTCTCGCTTTCCTTTTACCCAGGAGGTTATCTCAGTCGACAGGTTTAAAATAGTGCAAACTCAGACTTGGCACTGTGACGCTTCTGGGAAACCAGGCACTACTTCAAAATGCTGAATTTACACTGCTGGCTCAAATCTGCCTTTTTCTGTATCTGTGACACAGTTTGGGTCTTTGAAATGTTGTCCAAAGAAATGGAAAAATCTGACTCAATTTGGGTTTCTACATTTAGACGACAGTATCAGAGTTCTGGGACTGAAGCTAAAGTCAGATCTTAGCAGTTCTTGCTGTGGCAACTTCGAACATTATCAAGAAATTGTTTATTTGGGATTATTTCTCGATGCATTTTGTTAGTATTTGTATACACATAGAGTATAAGCACTTATACATACAATTAGGAATTGAGCTGAAGCTACCATTGTCGTGAAGTAGGTATTTGGTCACATTTCAGAACAGAGTTCATCATGCACTGTTTCAAGCACAGAATAACTTTTTATTGTTGTTATTTCCCCTCTCAGGGCAACTCCAGAGAATATGCTGCAGTTTAACACTAGAGCTTGATCTCAGCATTTCTGGTTGTTCTTATTAGGGACTCAAAAGGCTCAAAGGGAGCCTGAAAACCTGCTTTCTGGTTTAAAATGCATAATGCATGGTTTAAAATCCAGTGAAAGCAAATATTACCAGTCCTAGATTTGGAGTCTTTTAAAGTGTATTATTGTAAGAGCAACTGAAAGCTTTAAACTCTTTGCAGACATTTACCTTTATCGCTTAAAACACAAACCAAAAACAACCCACCAACATGAGGTTTTGATCCTGCATTGTAAACCTGTGTGCACAGACTCTGCAGAGGCTCCGTGTGCCGTGGTGCTGTCAGAAATCACCTCTAATTACCAGCAAGTTAATTCCTCCTCCCGTTGAAGCAGCTTAAATCAATTAGTCCACACTCTGGACAGCGGGGCTCAATCCTCACTGCCTTTCTCACGATCTTTCACAACTGTGGGAACTGGTCTCATAGCCTGCTCTTCCTCCTGAGGCCTTGTTTCCCCCTCCTCTCTCACCCTTCCCCTTTTTTTTTCTTTCTTTTTTTTTCTCACTTCTCCTTCCTCTGAGGTTCTGGCAGATGTCCACCGCCAAGCCAAATGCTTAATAAATACTTCAGCTACTGTCTTACTATGCAATTATTAAAACCTTAACCTAGCGCTTGCACTCTATAGAAATATAAATAGTAGAAATATCTTTTTGCATACGGTGTGTTTCCTAAGTGACCCACTTCACTGCTTCTGACTTTTCCTAAGGATTTAGGGACTTTTCACACTCCAGCAAGTTAATCTTTTCAATACGAAGAGTAGGGGCAGATTATAATATTGGTTTGCTGATGTATCAGGAAGATATTAAACTAATGGGTAACACTGGATTTTAGCCAAATCACCCACTGCTGATGAAACTATTTTACCTGACAAAAGCTGCATAAAAAGCAGTTAGTAAACCTGTAATGGGAATTAGCTTCCTTTTATTTTTTTTTATTATATCTAATGGCTGTCGCCAAGTCATTAAGTTATGACTCAAGGGAAGTCACTGTCATAATGCGCTGATAATCATAGCCTTAGATTGGGGTGGGGTGGGGGGATTTATGTATTTATTTATTTTTGTTAAAGCGTTTTAAAATTCTGAGAGACAGACAGATAGATCTACATTGATTTTTTTTATTTGTTTTTTGGTCTTTTGTTTGGCAGTGACTTGCTGGCATTGCTCTTACAGTAACGAATGTACAGAAATTTACTACAACTTAAGTTGTGGTGACTTTCAACCATATCATAAGGATATTAAAGTGTTTTTTCTGATGAAATGCACAACAGTGAATCAGAATGATGTTTATATAGGATTTTATTGTAAAGGTCCATTAAATCCCTTTAAACAGAGACCAGGGGGGCACTACAGGGGTTAGGATGGGGTTCTTGCAAGAAGAGGATTTTGTTTTGCTAGAAGTTGTTTAAATTATTCAAATTCAATTTACCTATAGTAACTTTTCAATAAACGTGTATCTGGCAATAAAATAAAATGTATCGCACTTAATCTGACACAAATGTTATTTGTAGGTGGTTAAAGTGGATCAAAAAAACCAACAAATTGCTCATAAAAATTAATGTTTATTAGTGACCGCTAAAATGACCTACATCTAAAAGGTTTATGGCACATGACACTAACTGCAAATATTGATGTGTTGTTACCATATTCCACTGATCCTTTTAAGTAAAGAATTGACAGAACTGTTAGCTGAATTTCTGCAAATCCAGTTATCTCTTACTGGTTCCGTGGACCAGTAAGCGTTTCAACCATTAGCTTTGCTGATGTTAAATTGGAGAATAAAATGTACCTGTCCCACTGGAGGAAAGAATAAGAGGATTTTAACAAGAGCAGCACACAAACAAAATGTGAAATAAGCAGGAAAATAGAATTCAAATGATTGGAGGGTTATGTAAACACACTCTGCTGAGAGTTTAAATATGTCAAGTAGGCTGGAAGAGTGGGAATGAATATGAACTACTGATATTTATAGGGTTACTTGCAGATATTCATACTTAACTCTACCTTTTTAAGCCAATGAGCAGTGAAGGGCAAATAAAGCTCAAGGGCAAGTTGATGGGAATAATGAGTTCTGTGTTTTTGATTATTATGTGACCTTTCTACCTCCAGGTCGAACTAAATCCTGAAACTGCAGGAAGTGCATTGCCCTTCTTGGAATTGATTTCAAGGCATAAGCCCTTATTAATGATGACCTCAAAGAGGAAAAATGAAAGTGAAAGGTAACTGAGTGACCAGTTACTGAGGGGCCTTGATAAGAACAGTATAAAGGTTCCTCTTTTTCTTAATGCAAATGCTGAAAGAACCAATTCAGGCTAATTTAAAACTTTGAGATTTTTACTTTCTCTATCTACAGCAGCAGCAGGTCAGTGTCTCTGTTTTCTTGGAGACAACAGCATCTGTGTTAGATTTGCTAGTCAATAATCAGGAACAATGGCGTCCACAGCCGTTAAGAACAGTCACGAAATCCCACCTCCACTCTCCATGTTAAGACACCGTGTCTCCATAGATGGGAGAGTGACACCTGTAAGCAACAGCTAATGCGTGATGGTGTGCTGTTGCATTCAAGGACGGACTGAAGGTCATCTGTGTTTTGGAAATGTTCATAGCCCAATGCTATTAAAATGGGTGGGTGTTGCTTTTGTTGTTGCTCAGATGCTCAAAGAAGTTTTAAATATATTTGAAATCAAGAGATTTATTGTCACATGCATAGGACTATTAGCAGGGTAGTGAAATTTGGGTTCTTGTTTTGCCTTGAGTACAAAGGTACTCAAGGCAAAAAATTTGAGTCATAAGAGAATGTAACTGTAATAATTATAACTGTAAGAATTCTGTCCTCCTTTCAAAATGTAATTAATTAAAACACAGCTACGTTATGACCTGTTTGCTTAGTGCCTGTATTTTCTAGCATGGCTATGACACTTGAGCCTACAAACGGTGAACAACTGAGCGAAGTGACATTTCATGTGCCAAAATGGATGTTGCTGTGAAGGAAATATTCGTATTGTACCTTTTCGCCCTTATTTGAATATGTCCAGTCTCATTTTTTTTTTTTTTGGTTTGTCTCAGTATACTGATATCACTTGTGTGCGGAAAATATATTTTACTCTTTACTAAAAGGAACTAAAAACTGATTATTTTGACTCCTGAAGTGATGGTTTTGAAATGTGTTGTACTGAGAAGTGGCCCTAAATGAAGTGAGTGTAGACTGAATATAAAACAGTTGTGACCACGTGAGCATGATGTTCTTGCTGTCGGACTGTAGCTGGAATTCTTGTTTGGAAACATGGTTGTAGTTGGTGAGCTGCTCCTTCCAGGCATCACCGCCTGTGTTGTCTCAATGTGAACCCTCCTGTACCATAGCTAGACACACTTGGCACAGAGGATGTTTACAGATTTTCTGGCTGCAAGCAAATTTTCATCCCTTGCTAAAAATAAAAAGGCAGACATGTTTCTGCTATTCTCGTATTTCACCAAAAAACCTGCTTGTGTATGTTTTCGACCCCTGGGGCAAAAACACTAAAGCTTCCCCTTTTATTCCAGACAGACAAACACAGCGTGGGAGGAGAGTGAGGTGAGCGGGGCATGTAGGCATTGGGTTTACCAGTCTAGGGGTCTCGTCTGTGGGGGGGGGGGGATTGCTAGCTATCTCCTCAGCAGAGCCTCTGGCATGTTCTATCTATGGCAACACAACACAGGCTTCAGATATCCAGGTTGATCCTTTCTCCTTGCTTTTAAAGGCTGTTGGTGCACAGGTAGGAGGAGGCGACCTGTGTCCCAGGTTCCTGAAGCGCCATAAATGTCAAATTTGTAGGTCGCTTGGAGGAATCCATCCAGCCTGTAAATAGGACAAGCTCTTTGTTTCCTTTCAATCTCCATCCTTTGCTCTTTTTTTTTTTTAAACTGTAGTGATGGTATTCAACTGAGTTTTTGTACTTTGAGTTTTAAATGTTTACAGAGATTACAGTTACTAAGTATATTTTTCCCATCCATTTTTCTGCAAAATGGTCAAAAAGCTAGTTATTAGAGACTGTGAAAACCAAGTTGTCATTTTTGTACTGGGGCTCCAACAGCTTTTATTTATTTGAGACAAAATACAGGGGCCCTTGAGACTAAAGTGAGCTCTCAGTCTCTGTGCTCCACCTGGTCCAGCTTTAGCAGCTGTGCATACACAGAACAATCTTTTGCAGCCAAATCCATTCTACTCTAATGTGAGGGAATCAAGCAGAGTAGCCGAGTGTTTGCAGGGATGGACTGCAGACAGCTGCTGGTCTAACTCATCCGCAGTAAAAACGAACACTCTACAAAGTTAATAATTTCAAATTTTTTCCTAACTTAAATTTTAAAGTTATAACAATGCCTTTTTATATGAAATAAAAAATAACATTTAAAAATGTCAACTATATATCAAACACCATAGAAAACATGCGGATCTGTCCACCACAACAATAAATCGTAAGGTGAAATTAATGTGGCTGATCATCACATCCAAAATCTGACATTTTATGCAAACCTGGAATTATCAGAAAATTTAGAAATGCATGAAAATATTTCAGATTATACCATATTTCTGGAATAACAATTTTACTTTTGACACTTTAACCTAGGTCCAATGCAAGATTTACATTTTATTTTTTTCAGATGTGATCCCAGACTTTTCAGTCCCAGTTTTTGTGGGTTTTTTAAAGTGTAGCTTTTTTCTACTTTTTGCTTTGTCATTAATGACATGAGCACATAAAGACTATATACGTCCACTCACAACTGATTAAAAACAATAGTGAACTTGCACCATATTCTATTGCATACAAACGTGCTGCTTTTGGTTCTTTTAATGCCTCTATTTCAATTTCAGTGTGTTGGTGTACAGAGGCCAAAAAACCTGCCCTTTTTCCAATGTTTTTGTACCAGACTGGTTTATAAGATGCATAAAAATCACAGAAGACAATCGTCTTTGTTAATTCACTGGCTAAAATGTGGGTGAACCCTGCTCTTTTTCACAGCATCTTTTTCCGTCAACTTTGTTTCCCTTTCCATGGAAACAATACATCATAACAGCTGTTACCTAAAAATTCATCACTATGTACTGAATTGACAGTTACATTGGCACTAATTCCACATTGTCAACCTGACATAAACCTCACTGCTCCACTTAAAGGATGTAACTTGTAGATCCTGGAGCACAGTATCAGCTTCTAAAGGACATGTCATAATATCTGTGATGTTTCATCCACACCCAGCTCCTGGTTGTGAGGGACTTGCAACATACAGTATGTCCACAGTGCACCAACTGCATATGTAATATAAAGGTTAACCAGATGTTCCTTTCATACATCAAACGGATCAGAGATTTATTTTAGTGTCCTTGACAATGTTCTTGTAAAGCTGTTTCTCATGCTCTTTTATCTGTTGCACTGTTCTGTCTCATTCAGTCAGATACAACAAAGGGGCTGCTCTTCACTCTGTTAGAGATTCTATCATATTTTGTAAAAACGTGTGGAGCATGGACGGGTACACCCCATCCGTCTCAGTATCAATAGAGGAATGTTTATTAAAGTAAAAGTGTGGATCTGTTGGAAGCCAAATGAAAATTGGACTGAAGGTGATAATCTGTAGCTACACTGACTTTTGAGACATACAGAATGTAACAGAACAGTGGTCACAAAAATGACAAATTAAATAGTTTTCATTGTTGTAAGATAAAAAACCTGAAAGTGTACTAAGCTGCTTTTGCTCCTGCACAAGCTCCTCTGTATTTATTGTTCTTGGTGAGAAGGAAATGAGTGATTAGGATCGTCATAGGCAGACAGAAAATGTGACCGTCTGACTGAAGGTTGACAGAATAAGGTCAGAGCAGCTAGAGACGGTGTCATTCAGATCCCATCAGCATCTCTAATAATAAACAGACAAACAACTACATTAGCATGGAGTGATTTATTATAGAGACTTAAAGAAAAGGACATTAGTATTCAGATGAAGTTGACAGGATCGGCTAAGAAATCAATGTCCTCTACCTGGATTATAATGTGCAAACAAACTGCCTTTTTGTCCTGTCAAAGACAAAGTTTAACAGCAAGTCAGTTCCTGAAGACACAGACCAGAGAAAGGAGGCTGCTCGTTAAACTCCAAGCACCAACAGGTGTCTTTCTGGGTCCATTTCAAATCTTAAAACATTCTGCAGACAAGCTGTAAAATTCATGGCAATCATAAATTCAGTTTCAAGAGATGACAAAATGCCATATGTCTGAGTTGAGGGTGTTTACATACACTTATGTAACCATGTACCTCAGAGAATTCCACTTTCTCTGGTAAAGGGGAAAGATGGACTGGAAAGAAATGTACGCGGCAGAAGAGTAATCTGATCTTATTTCTGAAAGTCTGGCTGACAGGTTTTAACTGTATATTGACACAAAATGCTGCTTCCTGACTTTTTTTTTTCTTCTTTGTTTGATGTTTGTGCAAACAGTAAAAAAAAGGGGGTGTTAAGCAGTTTGTCTGCTCAAATCCCTTAAAGTTTAAACGCTGCCTTTGTCCAGAGCTGTGGCTCAGGAGGTAGAGTTGCTGGTTGACTTGTCCTTGGGCGTGACATCTGCTATGTATGGCAGCTACACCAGCGGTGGTGTGTTCCCTACCTTCACGGGGATCAGTACATTAGTTAGATCGACAGGTTATCGGCATCCACCGTTTCATGTGTGGTCCTGTGGCTCATTCATCAGCTGAATAAATAACCTGCAAAATATTTAATTGCAGCCCCACTTTGGAGCCGCGTTTGCCTCTCAAAAGCTGGGGCTAGTAAGGCTGAAACTATTTTTTTCATTGCTGATTGACCTACATTATTGTCTTGATGTTCAACCTTCGGGCTAAAACCCCCCAAATATTTAGTTTAATACAGTATAAAAAAAGCAAATAACTTTTAGAAAGCTGGGACAAGCAAATGTTTGACACTTTAGCCGTAAAGAAATTACATAAATGTCGAAGCAGTTGACGAAGCAGTTAATTAAAGATCTCTGTGTTTCAGCACTACTGTGTTTGCAAGTCAGAGCTCAGGATTCCTCACAAAAAAATGCATAAATGGAACAGAAGTGAACATGGTTTCCCACAGAGACAAAAGTAAACAAAACAAACTTTAACAAGATGGTGTTCTTTCCAAAGCATGGCATGTTTTTAAATCTGTTGCGATGCCAATTAACTAAATGGGTTATTTTGGATCTTGAATAGTAGCTAAATAAGTGTTGTACTGCTGTGCTTTGTGTTTTGTCATGTTAGAGCCTTTACACACAGCAGTTCCCACATTTTCTTTTCATTGTCGCATTTTTCATCTGTGCACACTGTCGAATCCTAAGATGAGCTCATATTGTATCAACATTAAAATCCTGAGTAAAACGCATCTTACTGCTGATATCCAATGTCATTTACATAACATACAGCTGACAGATCAGACCAAACAGCATACAGAGCAGTATTGCACTAAAACTTCTGATATTAATTATTTGTATTTCCCAGCTGGTTAACTGTAAAGACAGCTAATTACATCAAAGCCAGCATGGCCTAGATAATAACAGGCTGACAAAACTAAAAAGCAGATGTTTAGATTTGGTCCAGTGATGATGTAAAAAGCCCAGTTTTGGATGGAATGCTCCGGGTGGGTGTGCACCTCATCAACAGGTTTTTATTTCCTCCCCTTTGTTCTGTATCTCTCAGCACTTGATAAACAGACAGACGGTCAGACAGACAGATGACACCAGTCATAAAGACAAGCAGATGGAGTCAGATGTAAACACACAGACTGCAGCTCTCCTGCAGATTGGCTTCCTTCTCATTCAGAATTTGCACTTGCAGTTTCTGATTTACATTTTTTGTTAGTCTTCTATGTTGTATTTGTAGTGTTTAAGTGTAATGAATATTGGATTTACAATATTTTAGTACTTCATTTCTGAATAATGCTCTACTATTTTCATTTGCTCTGTTTTGCCTTGGAAACAGATGTTCTTCAGCTTTCTCATTCAAAATGCAGTAATATATTTTTACTTTGCATACAGTAAACAAGCAAGTTTACCAAGGTGATATATAAGAAATATCCATTGTTATTAGTTCTTTGTTGTTGGAACCTTCCTGTACAGCTGCAACACCCAGACTAAGTGGCCACGGTTTTTATTGCTCTCACAATGAATAATACTGTCCAGGTCCTTTTGAAGCTCTCACTGGCATGTTTTGTTTTCCAGCAATGGAAATGTGAGCTGGAACTAAGTGGAGGTCTGGATCTAGGCTAAGGTGATCTATCACCATGCTAAAATATGAGAAGTAATTCTATTTGTCTATTAGTGGCTTTAGTGCCGAACTTCTCTCTAGGTGCCAGTGGCTAGTTAGCAGCACTGACTCCCAGGTCTGCACTTGAATAAGTCAAACACAGCAGGTAATCACTTGAGTCATTAATAACCTATGAAGATGAGCATTTTTTCTGTTTGGTGCTGTGAGGCAGTAAGGTTGCTTTTCTTTTTTAAGTTCAGAAGTTCCACTTTATTTCTACAATCTGGTGTTTGACATGGGATGGGTCACGGAGTGGATCAGTATTTGTATACTCTAGCAGATTGTACACTAGATACACACCATGTTTAAAAACTACAAAACATTTGCTCACAAAATGTCCTGTATTTCTCATTTCTACAAGCACAGAAAGTATCCTGCTCCCTTCTCTCCTTTTTCTATGTCCCCAGTTTACTTCTATCACTTTCCTTCCTTTTGTTCCCTCCTTTCCTCTGTCTCGATCTCTCTCTCCCTCTCTATCCCTTCCAGCCAAGTCTGCCAACACTCATGCAGATCTGAGCTTGGACAGATGGTTGTGAGCAAAAAGTGTTTACTTGCTCACAGCTCCTAACAAAATGAGCAGATGCCTGCAGAGCTGCCGCTCCCCTCCAATCACCATGATATGGAAACAGACCCAACAGGAGGAGAAGATGGCAACAAAACCAATAGAAAGAAGGGGTGAGATAGGTTTAGCTCAATAGAGGAGGGGGCTTTCTCTGATACGTACTGTATATGCATGCACACAGACACATAGTATAAAACTGGACTTTGTTGGGTGAAAAGAAACAGAAACCAATGTCTTTTCTGTCTTTCTCTCTTTCTCTTTTTAGATTGATGTTGTAAAGCCTCCAGGGGTTTGTGTGTCTCTCAGGCTCAGTAGTTTTCCTTTCCTCTGCTGTGTTTGTTTGTTTTTTTTCTCTATCATTTTTTGCATGTGCAGATATGCCTATGCTAAATCAATTTTATTTACATAGTGCAATGAAATCTGATAATTGATAATTATTAGCATGAAAACCTCAATTTTGTAGTTACACCTAAACAAAACTTAAACAAGAAACCCAGGCATCCAGAAGCACCTCACAGGAAGCAGCAGTATTTGTAGATTGAAATATGTCTGGATGTGTATGATTTGGAGACAGTGGCACTGAAGAAAAGGCAGGAGACAGAGCTGGAGGTAGCAGAGCTTAAGATGTTGAGGTTCTCTTTGGGAGTGACGAGGATGGACAGGATCAGGAATGAGTACATCAGAGGGACAGCTCATGTTAGATGTTGTGGAGATGAAGTCAGAGAGGACAGATTGAGGTGGTTTGGACATGTTCAGAGGAGAAACAGTGAATATATCGGAAGGAGGATGCTGAGGTTGGAGCTGCCAGGCAGGAGGTCTAGAGGAAGAGCAAAGAGGAGATTTATGGATGTAGTGAGAGAGGACATGAAGTTAGTTGGTGCAGAGGACAGGGTTAGATGGAGGCACATGATTCACTGTGGAGACCCCTGAAAAGGAACAGCTTAAAGGAAAAGAATAATATGTTGGACTAGTACAAAATATTTGAAATATACTAATCGTTTGGGAAATTTCATAAGGAAGCTTTGAGGCAACTGTCGGGAGTTTTGTTTTTTTCTTTTGTTAAATTACTGAAGCAAAATTGCCAGTGACATAGTGTTTCAGCTGAAAGCTGCTTGACTCAGCTTAATTCTACTCACCTTCTTTGTTTTTTCATCTGGCAAAAGTTTATCATTGTACCTGGTAATTTCTTTGGTATCACCTCTGTTGGTGCTTTATGCGAGCTGAGGGCATTAAGTAATGATCAGGTGTCCCTCTGAAAACCAACTACATTGGAGAGCGGGATACTAGAGCAGCAGTGGAAAACAAAGTACGTGGTACCAAAAGCAAGTGGATTTGAGTCGAGCTGGTACCATGCAGTGGGAAAAAGGCTCATAAACCTTTTGTAATTACCCAGATGGAATTCAGTTCTGAATTCAACATTTCAAATCCAAATGGTTTCAAATCCTGTAAATCTTCTTACAGCACTGAACACATCTGCTACTAGCAAAAGTACAAACGTAGACGTTAAAATACGATTTTTCTTCCTAAACGCATACTATTATAGTAATTTAGATTCTTGTTACTTTGCCAAGTTTCAGTGAAGGAAAACAATGGAGTCAGGTGTGTTTTGATCCCCTTGTGGTTGGAGAGTTTCTGCTTTAATGACTGCGCTGCACAAAACCTTTGGACTCAGTCGTTTGTCAGGATGGTAAAAAAGTAACAGACATCATGAAACCAACATATAAATATAAAGTTGAAACTAATGTATCAGGTTGGAAAACATTAGGTATTTGTATCTAACACTCAGCCCTATCTCTCAATTTATTCATCTTTTTACACAAAGAACCAGGCTCCCAGCATCCTTTGCTGTGGTGATCGTAACTAGTTCCACTGATGATGTTGATTGGCACCCACGGCAGATCCTTCTGATTAACGCTACAAATCCTCATTAGTGATGCAGGAGTTGCACGTTCAGAATAAAAACACTGAAATTTAATCACGAATGCAACATGACCAACCCCCACACACCCCACCCACAGCGAGCCTTCTCACATACACCCACCCTCTCCAATTACTCCAATCTGAGTGTGGGACTCAGCGTGCAAGTGGCTTTGCTAAAAATAGATTTCATTTTTGGTTGGCATGGATGGATTAATTTTGTTCCTGAGAGCAGTGAGAAGGAGCCAAGATCAAAATGTCCTTGGGAAAATGTCCACATCAAGTTTATGAAAAATGCTTGCGCAGGGGAATCAATCTGCTTATAGATTATTGTGCCTGCTCTTTGCTCTGTCATCCATACTTTACTGGGAAGCTTAATCACCAACACAGATCTGTTTGGCAACTTGTCAGTCATCGACCAACATGGATGAATGAATTCTGACCACATCTTTGAATCATCCACCAGATGCTTCATTGTGAAATGATCCACTTCATGTCTATAGCACATTTTTCTGGATATTATCTAGGACAGCATGCACATAAAACAACAATAATAATGACACATAATTAGCCTTTCATCTGCAAAATTAGTTGATTTTCCCCTCTGCTGTTGCTTCTAGAAAACCACCTAGTGGCTATCCAATTCCCTCTGCTCAACTAATTTGTGAAGCAGACTTTGTGCAGAATCTTCATTAGGAGCCATAAATATCTTCTTTCTGAATATTCATAACTACAGGGAGAACCACTCCTGTGGTGGACCAAGGTTATCGCCTATTTTTATTTTTGGAACAAGATAATTTCAGAACTCCTTTAGGTTTGGGAATTGAAACTCTGTTCCAACTTGCAACCAATTCTTAAAATGGTGCTGAGTCCCAGGTACCTGTGACAGAAATGACTGGTTATCACTATAACTTCTGTTCCTTGAAGGGGAGAATTGAGGTAAAACACATGTATGGGATATCGTGCCCTTGTTTGGCGGGACTGAAGACGATTGCCAGATGCGGTTAGTGAGTTAACACGACTAAACAGAAACGGTGAGGTGAGCAGCATAATAACTGAAAGGGCAGTTGTGGTGATGAAGGTGTATATGTGCAGATGGGTCTGCATCACTCCTGGTTACATGCCTTTATAGCATGAATAGAGTTGTTTTCAGCCAGACCACATGTGGGTGTCACGTCCCAGGTAATTTAAAGGTAACCAAACTTCAGTTCTTATCACCACTGGGGAGGTTCTTGGACTGGGGAAAGACAGCACCAAGAACCTTGACGATGGAAATGTACTATTAGTGGATTTCTCTAAACAAAAAAAAAAGGTAGTAGTAGTAAACAAGTTTTGCATTATTGGACTTGATGGAATGGATGAACCCTTCACATTTAGTGATATCTGATAAAACAGGCTATATGAACCTTAACATGGTTTTAAAATAATTCATAATTTTAACATCTTTACACTTATTTATTTATTTTTTCATATTTATTAAGCCATGTGTCTGGCAGACTCGCTGTGTATTTACTGATTAAGCAGAGGTGACAGGACTCTAGTATAATGTATAAATGTACAGTAAGCATCAGAGTATTTAACAGGCTGAGCAGGTCTCAGGAGCATTTCTCTTCAAGCTGCTGTTGTCAATTAAGCAATGCAAAATGCTGAGCACAGGTCTAGAGCAGGGAGATATCAAGACAACAGACTGTAACGAGAAATCTCACGATGGGACTGCTAACCAATTAGAGAGCCCCCCAGGTAAATATCAAAATGTCGCCAGCCAGGCCCGTTTTCCACCAAGGGGCTGAGTCATAGCTTACTGACATACAGGTTTCCCATGATGAAACTGATCCAGTTCTGTGTCGGCTCAGTCTGTTTCATAAATAACAACCTTCAGTTTGCATAGATTTGTGAAAGAATGTCAACTTAGACTGGCTCAAAGGGGCTGTCGGAGTAATGGGCAACACAAAGTACTGATGTTACACAACATATTGGGATATGCTAAAGAAGTTAATCAATAACAACATATTACACCAGATTTTAGCTTGCAGTGCATCACAAATGCATCAGTTCACCATTTTATAATAAACATGTTAAAAGCCTCCAAGAATCCTGCCTGGTCAGGTGTGTTAAGTCAATCGAGCTTCTGATTGACTGAACACACCTGATCCAGGCAATTCAACATAGGGCAGGAAAGTTGGAAAACATGCATTCAGGTGGCCTTTAGGACCAGGATTGTGACCCCCTGCTTTAGATGTTGAAAAAATGATACCACTGAATTACTAATTATTTCAATCATCAAGAGACAATACAATAAGTACTTTTTTATAACTAATATGGAAAGAATTATAGGTCCCACGACATCCACTTTGTCTAAACCTGATGGAAATGAATAACAGATTCCATAAAAATATCACTTCTGCACCTTTTTAAAGAAAACAAAAGCTTAAATTGTGCAATCGTCCTTTCCCATCTCAGCTCTATTTTCATTGACCTTTCCCCATTGCACAGGATAACAACTTTATCACATGGACTGCAAACATCCGTGGGTCTTACCTAAAATGTAAAGTGTAGCAACTTTGTATGTGCGTGCCTTGCTTTAGTGAGGAGGGGGTTCCTCTGTCACTTTGTACAATCATATTTCACTCAAAGCTTGTGCTTCATGACTAATTGCACAGTAAATAATATGAACCCAAACAAAGACAGCTGGGAGTGTAGTGTGCTCATTAGGGACGAGTGGCATCGCTGAGGGAGGCGAACAACATGACCTGTGATTACTCAAATCAAGACACTGGTGCACCAATCAGAACAGAACCAGAACTCCTTTTACGTTGTGATGTTCTTACGAAGACGTATTGTCCCCCTCGTTCAAAGACAGAGGCCTAAGGACTGGACAGAGATTTTTAAACACTGACGATTTATTTCCCTAAATGAATAAATTAAAGACCCCCAGGACATTTCTATTTAAATGTAGCTTTTCTTTAATTATTATTTAAATGGCCGTATATTCTTTATCCAAGCTAGTTTCATGGCTTCAGGGATGGCAGTCTTTTTCTTCCTGTCACTCCGTCACCTTGGTCCAGACTGAAATATCTTAATAAGGATCAAGTCAAATCTCTTTGTTAGCACAGTGATTTTTTTTTTTTTACTAAATGCAAAGCCTCTGCTGTACTAAGCATCATCTACGCTGTGCTTAACCACTGTCTGGACAATTAGAATGGCTGTAGACTATGAACCCGTGTCCGCCTAAAACCTCTTTGACTGAATTATCACATCTCAGTTTGATTTAAAAAAATGTCACAGTAACACATTTGATGTAATTAACTTTCAGATGCTTAACACGCGCCACTGTCTTTTCCTCACACTGCAGACCTTTCCTCTTTTTCATCAACTTCACTCCTCCAGATGCTCCTCTTCCACTTCCTCTTGGTACGTACAAGTCCTCATATGCTGAACCCTGCGAAATGGTTCTAGAATAAACTCCCATTTCCACAGTGACTGAACAGCACAAACACAATAAATGTACAGAGTCCAAAGAGTTCAAACACGTGGATATTGAGGGAAGATGAGATATTTTAGTGGTGTTGGGTCAAATCATATGTATTGAAATGTTTCAGGTAGGAAGCATCTTATTCTCCACAACAAACCTGCTGTGTACCTGTAGGAGGAGGGTGAAATCTTGTGAATGTTATTTTCTTGTTAGTGGACTGATTACGGTCAAATTGATGCCAAACATAAATGATTGGAGGAAAAAGGCGTCTGTAGCCCAGAGATTTGGAGTAATGTTTCCCCTGATCCTTTTAGCTGTAGTTTGGGCTCCATGTTAACGTCGGCACACACACAACGACTGTACAGCCGACGGAAACCTTCAGTTAGCATTGTTTCATACAGTAGGTATTTTGGTACCATTGGCCCAGCTGTATACATTCTTCTTTATTAATGGGCCAGTCAAAACTGCCAAGCAGACGTGATCTGGCCCTCAGGCTTACCCGGGTCTTGGGTGTCATATTTACCTCTGATCCCAACAGTGGATCTCCCTCAGGCTCACGAGATCAAAGGGTTCGAGCAGCAGGGAGCTAGCCATACCTCTGATGGTGAAGAGCTAGGCTTCAGGATTTGAATGTCAGTACTGTATTAAGATGTCAGCTGTTTAGTTAATGTTTAGTTAACATGATTTTTAAAGATTCAAATGTGTAAGAATTCAGAAAAACAGTGTGCCTTAAGTGAAACTATATGTAAAACTCTATCCAGTTGGAATTTCTTGCCAGTCCTAATTTAAATTAAAGAATAGTAAGTTTGATTTTTAAAAAAAATAAAAAATACATGCACTCTGTGCATGTGGATATTGGCCGAGGTGAAGACTTGGTTTTAGGGGAAGCGGGGAGATGCTATTACAGAAAAGTACTGAGGCTAGACACTTAACCCAGAGTTAGTTGCAGGAAGCAGGCTGGCAGCATAGCAGCCCTATATAAGTGCAGACCATTTATTTCTCTTTCAGTCTCTTATGTCATCACGCTGTCAGCAGATTATCACCTCAGCTCTTCAATGAAGCTGACACTGTTTTGTTGTAAACAAGTTGCTTGGCCTGAGCCCTGAAAAACTGTGTTCTGCTTTTGCAGCAGGTGTCTCACAGCCCTACTCCTCCTGAACACAACGCCCCTGATACTCCAGACATTCAGATAGTAAAGGCGTCATCATTAATAACACAGCAGCCCAGAATCCTATTTGGTGGCATCTGGCCTGCGTGAACCTTTGTGGTCGTTGTCTGGAAAACAATTCATGCAGAATTTAAAAGGCGAAGTGAGGAGGTTTGCTCCAGAGTCAGAACAGCCAGCCCCTCGCTGCAGTGTCAAAACAAGGTCATGTGGACGTAGCTTATAATGCCCGGGTCTACAAACTGGGCACTCTGCAGCATTGTGCAGAGCTGCAGAGTGCTCGGCCACCTGGGGATGAATGATTTATCTGCTGAGAAAGAGGCACACAGGCAGCAAATGGAGCTAGATGTACAGCTGCAGCCACAGAGGATGAGTAGAGGAGGAGGATAAAGTCAGGCAGGCAGACAGGAAGCTGAAACAGAAGGAACGTCTCACTTCTGACAGTAGTATGCACATGTACTGCTCACACTGTATCGCCCAAATTCCATGAACTTGTAAGGACTCACCTTCCTTGAGGGGCATGGTGGCGAATGCTGGTCCTTGCCAGGTAAATAATTGCATTTTATACACACATCAACACGTCTAGTGAGTTTTTCTCTGGTCTGTTAATACATGTGCAGCTTTTTGCAAACCTGACCAACCAACCTAAAACAGACACAACACATACTAGCAAGAAAAGGTTTGCAAACACCTACACACTAGTATATCTATTATCTTTTGTTGGTTTTATTCAGTCAAACATTTGTAAATAGGTCACAAAATCATTTTTAATCATATTTGAGAACCAATAGTCCAGTATAATTTGTATGTTAAACTTTACTTTTAGCAGTAACTGCCCGACAAATCTGTGAAATTGTGAAAGTGCAGTTGCTCTTAAATTGATCATGTATTTCCCTCTGAGGTGCTAAAACATCTTAAAATAAGTCCATGTCCAGTAAAACCAATAATGAGTTTCTATTTTGCTCTTCCTCCATTCTTAGTCATTTTCAGCATAAATTAGAATTAAAATGGCCAAACAGAAACCGCTTTTTCTTCGAATACCTATGTCTGGCAGAAATGTTGGAAGCTGATTGCATTAATGTATTATCATGCTAAACAGTCAGTGGGTATAGAAAGATGCCTGGTGGGCTAATGTTAATGGTTTACCTGAGCTGTAGTGCAGCTAAAGCTGAAGAAAAACTGTAACGTGTCCAGAGTTGGGTTGGGAATTTCCTTTTATTCACTACACTAATTATACAGATGACATCACCATATTTGCTCCCATCGTGTCTTCAGCAGGAACTTTGTCAAACTAAAATAGAAGAGGGGGGGAAAAGTGGGGACTGGATGAAACTTCAATTAGCTCTAAGCAAAAAAGTCAAAAAAGTAACAAAACCATGCATTAGGCTACCAGACAGACTGCAGTGCTGCTGAGGTTTTCTTATCTTTGCTCGCGAGATCTAGCTATCTAGTATAGTGTGTGTCTGTGTGTACACCACCGAGGCTATGCAGACTTAAACTAGTGTTCCTTTAAACTTAAAGTTGGTCAAGTGGCAGAAAGGATTTGGCAGAGTGTATAAAGCCTTCCATCATTTTACCAGTAGTGCTCAGGTCATTTTTATTCTCCAGTGACAGACAAACCTTTAATTACAACATGTTTATTGCAGACTGGCTTTTCTTTCTTAAAGTATAATATGGTTGTGTTTTATTATGTTACTGCTAAGACAAATCGGAGCCTCCTTCACTGTTGATTTGTCACAGTTAGAGCCTCCCAATAGCCCCAAGGACATTACGTCCCTGTTTTTATGTAGGAGTACAAATGCTGTTGACAGTATATCAGAGCCAAACAAAAGAACCGTAAAGCGGAGAAGATATGATTTGATAATTAAATAAAAGCAGCATTTTCGTTTGAATCAAAAACAAACCTCCGAGCATCAGAGGTTATATGCATGGAATTGGTTGTGTTATACTGAAGTTTTTGTGGTTTGTTGTAATGCAGGTAATGTCTCCAAACCCCAACACGTTCCTAACCTTTATTATTGACTGTAACACTCCTGGACAACTCATTTAATACAGCTTTATATTTGGTACATCTCCCCATTTAGTCATTTGACCAAAACAATTCTACTTGGTTGTGTAATTAGTTCTCTAACACGCCGTTAGGGTTTATTATCATCTGTGGTTAAAAGCTTGTGTTAAGGTTTACAGATCTGGATATTTGGAGCAGCTTCAATTTTAATAAAAGTGTGTGCTAATAGCTGCATAATCTGAGATGAGACTGAACTAATTCCAAAAATGTGACTACAATGATCACACTAAACCTGGGAATCAGTTTGTTTCCCCTCTGAGGCAAATGCAATCTGTGGATTTGTTTGGGTGTTGAAGACTCGTCAGATTAGAACCTTTTCTCTAGCCAGTTATCTAATCAACACTGCAGTTGAAATTGTCACATAGCTCAAAACAAGGAAATTGAATGAGGCAAAAATTTGCTGTGCCCTTGTCTGTAAAATATCAAAATATCGTTATTCATATTCAGCACTCAGGCTTTGTGCTGATATGTGACCGAATTGGAGAGACCAGGAGAGAAATAATGGGCTGCAGTATGCTGGCAATGTTTCCAGGCCATGAGTTTGGCAATAATGCAGCAGGCAGAGGCAACTGGCTGATAAGTGAAGCTCGAAATGAGTTTGGCTAACTGAGAAGCCTTTGTAGGGGAAAAACAAAGTAAGGCTAATATGAAGTTTGCTCCACAATTAGTGGTTTTAGTGTGCAAGTAGAAATGGAGGATAAGTGACTGTTGCAGCAAATCAGTGTTTAAATATTCAATAATCATCGCTCTTCAAGTTAAAGTTAGACCTGTTGGCATTAGTTGTCAAATGTTGCTGGCTCTTCAGTGCTTTAAGGAAGGCGAGGCAGACATTTACAGACAGTCAGGTTCATAGTATTGGAACAGTGTTTTTTCTGACATATCACCTGTATATTACCACATTAAAGGTAAAATGAAACGCTCAAGAAGTGAGCGAATTCCAGACCTAAAGCTTTAATCCAATGCGTTTGTACTTCCTGAATGATAAATGCCCCACTTTTGTCAGCCATTTTAATACAAACAGCCCCACTTTTGGTAATGGAACAAACCAACATAATTACAAACATTGACTTTAATACCTGGAGGAAATTCAGCCAATGACTGCCTGAAGTCTAAAACTCATGGACATGACCAAAGTAGTTACATGCACAGATCAAATATCATCAATTAGCTGACATTTGGCATCTTTAATGTCTTGTAATTGAAACATTGAAAATGTTTAAGGAAGAGTTAATTTTAATAATGGGGGAAAAAATCCCGAAGGCAGGTCGGTTGACAGTCGTGTAGGCTGCTTTATCTAGAGGTGAAAGTGAAGCTTGAGAGGAGCAAGATCCGATGAATCGTACGAAAAAGAAAGCTTTCACAGGGGTTGGACTTGGTGGTTCATGTTAAAGTAAGCAATGGAATATGAAAGAAACACAAATTTCTGGTTAATCCATTAGCTGCCTGTAAGGGCCGACGTGTGAGATGTTAGGTGATCCAACAAGCAGTAGACAATCTGAACAGCATGACACGACACTGTAGCAGCTGTAAGTGTAAAACAGTTTTGCAATGGGTTTCCACACATTTTACAAGTTTGAAACATGAGACAACCTAAAATGACTATTGGAGTTTAGATCAGTGGTTCTTTGTCCAAGCCTGTGGTCTTTAAGCTGCATCTGCTTTTAAAAAACATTTTTTTTATAAGCACTTATTGCATTGGTACTTCCCTTAAGAGACTTTCACACAGACTTTTGTATGAGTAGTGTTATAAACCTGATGTCATGGCCCAGTGCTGGAGGATTTGCCTCATAGCAACATAGTCAACAGCTGCAACACAGAGAAGAGTGAAGTTAAACTCTGCTGTAGGGCATTACATCATCATCTGGCAACAGGTTACCAATTCAGATTCAAGCACCTGAAGCAGGTGTTGGCTTTATGTTGACATGTTTCTGCTGGGCCCAGCAACAAGCACAGTCACAACAGAAAAAATCTGTCCAACATCTTTCTGGAAAGCAAATCTTACCCCCCGTCCTCCCCCCGAAGCTAATTAGAAAGCTTCGGAGGTGTCAAACTTTAAGTTGCTTAGCAACAGGGATGATGAAGCACACCTTTTAAGCTCTGTAAAGACTGATGCTCACAGTCGCAATTTGTATTGGAGCAGAAGAACAAAGCTGCTGTCTGATCTCATCCGAAGGAAAAGTCCAAACTGAAGTGGAAAAGAGATGAGACGAGAAGAACACGCCCTCTCAACTTCTTAATCTCTGTCACATTGCCTCTGATCAGGTGCCAGGTGTTCACCTTGCTCCACAGTCAGACCCTCTCCCCCCTCCCTCCTTTGTCTTATTCTGTCACTTTCAGTCTCATTCATGCTCGCTCACCCACCTCCATCATTATCTCACACACACCTGAACTTGCTTCTGTCTCTGAAACATTGAAAAACGACAAGCTGCAGAAGCTAAATATATAACTTTAGTGGGCAGTTTGTGCAGGAGAAACGCTTATCTACTTATTAATACGGATACTCACAAAACACAGGTGCAATCACACACAGAAATGCACACACACATGTAGGTGGGCTGCAGACAGCTTCCACCCTGTAATTAAATTCTGTGTCTCCCACCTGTGTTACAAAAGCAGATCTGACTCAAGGTAATTACAGGGCTGCAATAGAACAAAACAACAGAGGAGGTACACGCACAAACCACATTGAACCTTATAATACACCACAAAGGAGGAAACGCTGACACACACCTGCTACAACATAAAGACTCACGTCAGCTATAAATGTATGCAACAGGACACACATAGGGTTGGTTGTAGCTCAGTTAGTTGAGCAGTCATCTAGGAACCACAGGGTCGTGTGTGTGTGTGTGAGAGAGAGAGAGAAAACGTAGTTTTGTTGTTTTTTATAAATAAATGCTTTTAACACCAAAAAAATGACCTAATATTCAGTAGGTCCCCACTAGAACTCTGACGGTAACTGACATCAAGCCATCAGAAGCAGATCCTTGTAAGTTGCGAGGTGGGTCCATAGATTGGACTTGTTTTTCCCACAGATGCTTGATTGGATTGAAATTTCTATTAGGGGGAGTTCTTAGTCACCAAAAATGTTTGGGTAGGTGGTACGTGTCAAAATAACATCCACATGAATAGCAAGACCGACGGTCTCCCAGGATCAAACTGCCAGCTTGCTGGAAACGTGGGCAAACTATGTTTAAGCCCGTGCGTGTGTTTGAGCCAGGCTGTGGGAGAGAACACCTTTGCTTCTGTATGCAAATGTTGACATGTTTGTGTGTGTGAGATGATTGTCATGGGAGTTGTCTCCACAGATTTGGGAGGGGGGAGGGGTTTCAGTTATTCCTTAATAGATTCAATTACAGAGATGGGGCCATACATCAAAACAGAGCTTGGAGACGAGCACCAAACTCATCTGTGGCTGCAGAGAAACAATTTGGAGCCTCCTTTCTCCTCCATGTATTTACTGAGTCACACACCAAGCCAGAAGCTGTCAAGGATTTATGTTTGAGAACTGGGGGACGACAGGAGCTGGGCGCTCAGTGGTGGCAGATTGAGCTTGGCTTTGGAGCCAAGAGGCTGGACAGCTCCACAGCCAAGACTAATTTCTTCATTTTGTATGCCGTTCACACTGATTGGGTTCAGCACACTCTCTGTAGCACTAAGCATTGAGCAAAGGAGGATTTTCAGTGTCACTCAGTGGCGTTTTCCCACCTACATTTCTGAGAAGATGCAAACGTTGTTTGCAGTATCCAGGGCCAGTTCCACATTATGGCTTTTTTTGTAAGTGGCAGTGGCCTTAACTTGCTAGGAGACTACTGCCAACTGACATGTTGTCACAAAAATTGTGACTCTTGCTTGCTCCCCTCAGCAGTGGTACTTATTAGTTATCTTTTATTGTGATTATATGATGCATAGATATATCATAATGAATGGTACCCATTGTTGGCCTAACAGCAATTAATGTGCGTCTGCACTGACATGTCTTTGAAACAACTCTTACTGTAACTGTGTAAAAGTGTTTAATTTGGATGGTCAGTAGACACAGTTCTAGAAAAGAGATTAGAGAGGTAGTGATAGTGTTGTGTTTACTCTGCTGTCATATGTAGACAAGTGTTAAATGCACAAACCAAGACTTTTTGTCACATTCAGCAAACTTTTCCACCTATTCCTGGAGCTGTCTTTGTTCCTGGCTCAGGAAATGGGGAGAAACTAATGTGGGCTGGATGGGTAATTGGAGTAAATTGACAACAACGAGTGCTCTTACTCATGCACCTCAGAGACAGGAGGGTAAGGAAAGGAGAAGGGCGATAGATCGACAGCCTACACAGAAGAGGTCAGAGTACATTCATGAATTCTAGGGGAGTTTAAAACCCTAACTGAAGACGGCTTTAATGCTTTCAAACCCTTATCTAGCAGATGGAGTTTCTAATTCTGCCATGATTGTTGACATTTGTATGAGCACTTAAGACATCTGCAGCTCCTTTCATTTTGGCTTTGCTATCAAAATTCATCAATGTGCTTTGACTTGGGCAAAATGTGACCTTATTAAACACAATAGGATGTAACGTTAGCTGGAAAAGTAAAGAACAGGAGCTTACACTGCTAGTATCATCCTGATGATGGCAGAGAAAACAGGGACTGTGGGTGACATCAATACCTCTACGCATTTATTACACAATGGATGGTGTCGCCTGCAGCGGAGGGAAGGTTAGCAAAGACCATGGCTACAAAAGAGAGCGTGAGGGTGAATGAATCCCTCTAAGCTGAGGTCCCAGGAAATAATTGGGGTGAGAGAGGCGGCTGGAAAGGAGGCTGTGGTGTTTGGGGAGAAATGCTGATCAGGGCGGGGTGAGTTTGATATAGTGCAGAGAAAGTGGGGGCTAGTTATTAGGCAAATAGCTCTGGCAACAAATGAGGCAGCCTTCTCTGGCCCGGGGTGGAGAAAAGTGTTTGTGTGTGCGCGCGTGCACGGTTTTGGTACTTCTGTGTCTGTGAGGCTGATTTCAGTTTAGACCTTCAGAGGTTTTAAGAGGCATTTCTTTAATGTAACAGAGTGTTAGAGGTTTTACTCACCTTTAGATGTTTGAAAGTGACCATATTTTCCCAGCGTGTCAGTCTTTGAAAGTGAGGACATGAGTAAGAATAGGTGAGAATTATTTAAAGGTGGACAGTTTTGGAAAGAGGATATTTATGTTAAATATGTTTTGAAAATACCTCTTGGAATATGATAACTTAAATTCAGAAAGACAACTCGGTTTTGGAACGAGTACGAGGAAAATGAAAGGATTCTTGTGAGTTTGAGACTTATGGAGTAACTTCTTATGATTATTTTGGGTACTGAACCAGGTGTGTTTGTGTGTGTGTGTGTGTGTGTGTGTCCTCATACATATAAACACAAGAAAGGAAGAAAAGGAAAAATTGTTATGAAGAGAAGGAGAAATGACAGAAAATCTAGCAAATGATGTTGGTGTGGATATTAGAACAATTGTCTAGCACCACGTTGTCTTGCTGCCAGTAGCTCTTTCTTATTGTAAATGTCTCTGTGCTCTAAACGTTTGTGCCAGTTTGCGTTGTGCCTTGTATAAGTTTACATCCCAAATGGATCCCAGTACATTCAGTGTACATTCAGCTAATACAATGCTCTTTCATCAGAAGTAACAGAAATAGTGTATAAAAGTAAAATAATGAAAAATAAAGTGTTAATAGAAAATTAGCTGGTTTCTGAAGAAGAAACATTTGCAATAGCTAACTGTGCATTAAATAATATGTTGAGAATTTTTAAACTCTTTTTGCCATTTCAAATAAATGGGTACTAACCTTTACACATGTACCTTTCTTAAAATTAGAAGTGTCTGTCATGCAGCCTGATACTCGGGCCCCTTCCACATCAAATATTTAAATGTAAAGAAGTTAACTAGCCTACAACTTACTCAGCTCATTTATTGTGTATTGCGGATTGTAATGCATGGAGAAAACAAAAACCTCCAGAGGAAATCTTGTATATTTCTTTGTAGTTGGGGAAACAGGAAACAGGAGGAGAGGAAGTTATGGGAAGGAGGAAGAGGACTATTCTATTAAAAGTCTTAGTATTTCCTTAGTTACGCTTGAAGCCCAAAAAAAAAAAAAAAAAGTCTGGCTCAGCATGAAGAGAACAGGAGAAAAAAAAAAACTCTGCAAACTCCTATTTAATCAACATTCTTAAAGGACATTTTTTTTCACAGGCAGGAGGAATCCTTTCGCCTGTAGCTCACTCTGTGGAAGGGCAGCGAGGTCACAAACACAGCAAAACTAAACAGCCAACTTTATTTTTATTCCTCCTGCCTCCCTCTTCCCTTCAACTGCAAAGGTTACAGTGAAAGTTTGGTGTTGGAGGAAGATTAAGTTTCAGTAAAACTTCTGTGTGCGCGTGTGTATGTATATAGTCGGCGCTTGGAGCGAGAAGAGCAAGCAGGCGAGGAGGGGTAGGTGGAAAACAGAGGGGGGCCTTAGAAAGTTGACCTGACAGCACAATTACATAGCATCATAAACCATGAAATTATTTTGCGGGCGCGTTAGGAGAAAAGTCAACCTGAAAAGAGGACACTAGTAGAGTCATACACAGAGTAATTTAATAGTTTCTCACATCTTTGGGTTCCAGAAGGCCTGAGGCATCGTTCTGTTTCCAGTCGGGTTAGATGTTGGTGCTTATGAAGGCATGATAATTCCCTGAGACAGCTCAAGGCTCACTCACGACACTTTCACACAGTCTATTAATCAGTTAATAAGACCAACTTAGCCACACTTCAGATGAACTCGTCATGGTCATTGAATGTTGGGATTTCTGGTTTTTCTGTTTTGAAACAAAGCTCTTAAACAGTTTGACTCTTCCACGATCTGAGTTTGAGAAATATTAGAACTTAAGGCTGCAATATTTAGCATTTGATCTTTCAAAATAAGGTTACAGTTAATTTAATGACATCAAATGATAGAAAAACCAGCTGCTTTATAATGCACTAGCTGTATACTGCAGCAGTTTTTGAAGGGTCACTACACCCTGGTCAAATTTAGCAGTTTGTTACAATAGATTTAATATTTTTGTTAAGCTTTTTGGTTTATTTTTTTCTCCCTACATCCCGTCAATGACACTTAATGTACTGCTTTGCAAACTACTCTAAAACTTAAAACTGAATAACGGCTCTTAAGAAAATGGATTCTAGAGCAGCAACCGCATCGTGACATCTATGCTTCTTCAAGAAGGTCAAGGTTTTTAGAAAACCTGGTCTAAAGATGTGGTCAAAATGGTGTTTTAACGTTGTACCATTAGCCATTTTGTAAGAATCTGTGTTATATTTTTCATAGGCTAAAGACTCATTTATCCCAAAGGTGCTGTCTCGAAATGGCAGACATGAGTCTAAAATCTGCTACACCAAGTCAGCTGCTCTGAAAGGTGAAACTGATTCAAGGACCACAAGAAAGTCCAGTTGCCACTTAATAGCAGCACCTTTGGGATGATTAATAATCTTCAAATGTTTAAAAAATATATACACTTTACCTGCAGAGCTCTTCCCGACATTTGGGGACATTATTTTAGAGTTTGTCAGTTACTGGAATAATTCTTTTTAATGCAACAGCCCCAGAAGCGTAAATCTAAAGAAGGCAGTCCAAAATTAGATGTGAGCCACCTGCGAAGACGGGTAAAAAAGTATAGCTCCTCTTTATTCTGATGTTACCTGCCAGTCTTAGACAACATTTGTAAAGTAGTAAATAAGGAATATAGGAAGAAATGGGTTTGTTTTAACCAAATGACCATATTTGGGTACATAGTCTGAGGTCCCCCGCACTGTGGAGCAGGTTTTCTTGTCCTTGCTGCTGAGAAACACTCTTCTGTTACCTACCATGCTTTACTGTAAGCTGCTTTTCTGATGAGTGTTCACCAGCGTTTGGAATTCTGGCCAAACAGTTGAATTGAAGCCTCATCAGGCCAAAGGACCTTCTTCTTCCTCAGGCTCCAAGTCTTTTAAATGCCATTTGACCAAAGAAAACGACCGCTTTCAGTTGAATCGTACGGTCACACAGGCTTGATTGATGGCGTGTTGCTGAGATTGCTAGTACTCAAGTGGGTCTGCTCGGGACTGTTGGGTTTTTGGTCCTGCTTTCTGCAGAAGCCTGTATGTGAGCTCCTCTACAGCGGATTGTGCTTTTCCAGCTGCTGAAGCAGCTGAAAGCGGTGGATACTGAATGGGACTAAAAAATGTTGTTTCCCTATGTGTGTGGTGTTTGGTCTTTAGAAGGACACTGTGGAGTTTTGAAAGAAGACGAAAGTAGTTGGGTTGGTTCCTGCCAATCGACAGACACACCAGGCTAATGCACTATCCACTATGATAGAACAGCTGAGACTTTTGCACAACGTTACGCATAAATCAGTTCTTACTCAATTTTCCACACGAGCAGTAGCAACATAGATATACAACAGTGAATTCTGATGTGTGTAATCTCGTTTGAAATCATTCTAGCTGGTCACCATAAGGCTATAAAAGTTCTGCATGGGCACAAAGACGCAAAAGTGGCGAGTGTTTACTTTATTCAGTCGCTTTTTTTCTTTTTGGTTTCACTGTCAGTAGTTAAGTCTGTAGGGGAACAATTATTTTTGGCTCAGGGGAATATTTTAGATGTATTTCTGGACTATCCGTCACCAGAAGTTCTCTTATAAGCTTATGCAATGAGAATATTTAAACTATTACTTGTAACCACTAAGGATTTCACAAGCAACATCAGATTATGTTTCTAGGTTAATGTTGAAATACTGCTGGCAACACTAAAACATTTAAGGGATTGTTTGCCCTGACAAGAAAAGGCATGAATCTTCTGACGTAAGTGCTGCCTTGGTTTCAGATGTCCTCCCATTCTGAGTGACTCATTTTTTCATAGAAAATCTTCAAACACCAGGAGCCACCTAATATCTCTGGAAACAACAATACTTTGAGAAAACTGTAATTCTGTACATGTGTTAAAGGATCCAGCAATACCAGTGAAACATCTTTTGATCAAAAAGCATTGCGATGGTGGATGATGTCAGGCCCTGAATACAGTTGTCTGTCAATAATAGTTCTCAAAAGTGATGAGAAGGTGGCTGAAAGATTGTTTTTCTTCAAGTTAAAAAGCATTAAAGTGATAGAAATGAAGCCAACACTGCAGATAAAGGTTTTTTTATTTTTGTCCTTTCAGCTTAGCCTGTGAGTTCAGGGTCACCGCAGTGGATCATTAGTCTGCGTGTTGATCTGGCAGTCTTTCCTGGGATGTCCTTCCTGATGCAACCCTCTATTTCTACCTGGCTGGGACCGGTGCTGTGCACCCTATGGTTGGTGGGCAGCTGCTCTACCAACTGAGCCACTGTGAATAATCAGCGAACGGTAAGGAGAGGACATAATGGATCTAATGGTGATTAATCAGTGTCCTGTGAGGCTGTGTCTTCCAGAATCTATGTTTGAAGCCAAACAAACAAAGTTGTTTTGTGTCTTGACAATTTAATTTCGCCCCGACTTATTTCAAGACTGAGCCAAGAATTCCGAATAGTATAGAAACAAGTCCGGTTTCAATGATGTTCACCCTAATTGTGCCAAAACGAATCGGACGATAGTGTTCAAATTTGCTAGTTGTGCTGGGCAGGACCAGAACAGATGATCCTCAGCCTTTACCATTTATGTCCCAGTAAAGTCATCAGGACAAGTTGTACCTCTTACACATTACTGCAAGTAAAATCTCAAGTTTAAGTCTTGCAAGGTCTGACATTACAGTGACTTACGTCTAATAACTAAATGCACAAGTTCTGCCTACAACATTTACTGGGTGTCATCATACCAGTTTTTTATTAAAGTCTTCTAACTGCAATCAAGCTGAAAACATCTTTGGGTAAGTAGCTATCTGTTGTTTTTGTCTGTGGTTTATATCCATATATTTTGTGTCCAGGTTTTAGTTTTCATAGTCTTGCACGTTCAAGCTGCAGCAAAGAAGAATTACAAGTTAGTACAAGTCTCAGTGTGTCTGTTATGTAACCCTGTAAAACCTAGAAATGTTGCATTCGAATGCAATTTTACATTTCCCAGAAAAAGCTCATCTGAAAAGCAAAATGAACTTCATGTAACATTTTTGGATAAAATAGCAAAGTTGATGTGTGAAGGCTCCTTCAGTCACACATTTCCATAACAAAATGGGGAAAAAAGAAACAACTTTTCCATTTAGTGAAATTGTTTACTGTAGCAGCAAAATCACACAACAGTTTGCAGATGGAACATCATGATTTAGCAGCAGCACTGAGGCAACATGCCTCATTAAATATTGGTGTGTGAAAATAAAATATCATTTTTCAACAAAAATCATAAAAGCTTAAATACAAAATAGAGCTATTCTGACTGGGCTTCCTCAGTCATTTGGAAAAAATGACATTGCATAGAATGTATTTATGTCTTGGCTTCAAATGCTTCATGGCCTGGGAAAAGACAAACTTAAGAACCTAAGATCTAAATTAAATTAATGGCAAAATAAAGTCATCCCAACACCACACTTACTTAAGCTATGATGATAATTGGACCTGAAATTGTTTAAAGGCAACACAATCGCATGGCAGACAGCATGTGTCTGTTCACTGATTCTGCCCTGATTCTAAGGCATTAATAAATATTGATCTGAATCAGAAATGACTGTAGTCCTAAAATACTGAATCATTTGATCTCATGCTGCCTGATTGAGCTTGTTCTTCAAATAAATGTTTGCACACTGTAGTATATACGACTCATATGGCACTTTTGGATAAAAGCGCTATGTGAGCAGACCATTTAGTGCAGTTGTAGCTGAGGATTTCACACACTGTTCTTATTGCAACTTAAACTTTGCAAGAAAACCAACATGGAAGGTTCGTATCTAGAGGAAACACTGATAAAAATCAAAAGGTTTGGTTGAAAAGTGATTTTCTTAGACACTGACATTGTTGTAACAGTGGTTTCGGTGGCATTTAAATTACTAAGCAGACCATGTACCATGTCTTTCTTTTTTTTTTTTTTAAATCCTGCTTCTAGTTGAAATTCTTCTTCTGAATTGCAGATCAACATACTGCGGAACTAACTTCCTACCTTCTGATTTTGCAGTATTTTCACTACAGCCTGTGACCAGCCCTATATGAACATCCATGTATGCAGCAGTTCCTTGGTCCTCTTGAGGTCACATCTTCCCTCGGTTGTTGCAGCCATTTTGTGTCCATGGTGAGCATTTGATACTTTGTCCATATGAATTGGAGACAATAACCGTGGTAGACCACTGCTAGAATCCATCGTCGTAATCTCCATCACAGCCGTAATCTGGAGGGGAAGAGACACAAAATGACGTGATGGTTTAGTGACAATGTCCACACAGGAGGTAGTAATGCTAACTAGCTAGCTAATAGCTTTCTGTGGATATCAGGCTGATAAATTAAATTAATGTCGGTATACAAACTTTCAATTTCTGTCTTATGACTGATAAAGATAACATCAACAGACACTACGTAAACCTGAAGGGTAATGTTTGTCAGTCTGGAACCTGGATCCGCTCATGCATCTGTAAGATTTTTGCTAACTTAAGACTGTTGCACAAAATTGAAGCCTTTAGGGAAACTTATGGTAAAACCAATTCTCTGTAATGTGTTTTGGAATTTAAAACGGTGAGTGGAGCAGTGTCTGGTTGTAATGTTTTTTTAGACAACAATGGAGGTGTATGCATGAACCAACTTATCCAGGTCACAGACTGACATCATCCCATTAATGGACAGTACTCTACTTTAGTTGGGTGCAAAAGTGTGAATCTCTATTTTGAAAAGGCAAATGATGAAAGAACATTTGTACCACTTGAATGTGCAAAATTATTTAAGTGTTACATAAGAATAATGCACAATTAGTACAAATGTTCTTTCATCATCAGAAATGTATAAAACTTATGGTAACTTAAAGAAAATTATTGGCTGCCATTTCAAAATAAGGGGATGCAAACGTTTGCACTCAACTATATAGGAGGGACACAAAGGGACACACTGCTGTTTGACTGGATCAGCTGTGTTTAGCCAGTCAGATGATGGAGAAGCAGTGTGCAGGGCTGAGCAATCCACGCACAGATGCAAATTGTTAAGTAGAGAGGTCCACTTAAAATGTCCATCTAATCTATTTATAGCAAAGAGAAAAATCCAATCAGCTGTTTAATTAGCTTGCCAATTAGGATCTGTCACACACCAAACACATGCACTGATTAACGGGTCATTCAGTTTGCTTAGCTTTGAGCTTGAGATTACTAAGAAGCAGTGGCCACTAAAAATCTCAGTTCTTTTTGACACTATGTAAATACTTTTTCACATTCGTTCAGCTTCAGGCTGAACCATTTTTCTACAAAAATGATACCATATAAGACATTTGATGGTAGGTAATTAATATCAGGGTCTTAATATCCATCTATCAAGTGTTAGTTAAATAGCCTCTGACACAGGGACAACATGGGAGAATAAATATTGACAATTTATATATAATGTGCGATAATAAGGTCAGCAATTGTTATTAAGTCATCTTTATATATTGCATAATAAATTGCTAATTATTGGGAGAGTCTACTGTTAAGTTGTCCTTTTGGTAATGTTGCCATTTACATGGAGATAAATCCTCAATTTGAAATGACTATTTTATTCATTGTACACAGAGTGCTGCTTAATGACAGCTGGACTCATCTGAGTTTCTCACTGCATATACTAACTCCCCTTGCTTATGTCTAGTGTGAACAAGCTTCAGTCTCTGTGTTGCTGCCTGAGACCCTCCCTGCACTGACTGACTGAATGTTCTACCCAAGACACTGGTGGGCTTCAGAGCCACCTATCTGAAACAAAGAGCCAGCAGAGGTGGAACCACTCAGGCCAAATATGAGCCATGCGTGAGCTCCATACAGTGATGACTCTGTTCACCAGTGTCACGTCTCAGGTGAGTCCTGAGTATAGATGACACCTGGGTCAAAATGAAAGCGCTTGAGTGGGAACCTTCACATAACAACACTGTGGACAGCAGCAGCAAGCTAACACTTTCCTGGACTGTGCAACATACATCAGACGCCTCAACAGTGAAGTATACAGGAAACCCCCCCCCCCACACAGATCAATATTCATTATTTGATTCTCACCACCCACTGGAGCTCAAACTGGAAGCTATCAGAAGCCTACACTGCTGAAGGCAGGAGACGTGTCTACGAGGGCGTAGAGGAAAGAAAGGGAACACACACACACACACACACACACACACACACACACACACACACACACACACACACACGAAGCACTTAAATCCTGGTCCAAGGCTAAGAGTGGCTTAGTAAAATGCTCAAAGATCCAGTGACAGCACCTCTACAACTGAGGAAAACAAAACAGCAACACTGTCATTGCATATGCACTCACTTTATTAGGTACACCTGTACACTCTAATGCAATTTCTCAGTTTTGGCCCACATTAGAACTGCCTCTTAATATAATGCCAACACCCACCCTGACCTCCCAACAGGTAAAATGATAACCTTGTAAAAGTAGAATTCATGGCAGAGCAAAGTCAAAAGAATTAACACCGCATCCCTGTCTCAATGTCGCATATGCAGTTCTGACATTTAGGGAATAAAACCACCCTCTTCCCAAACTCATCAGGGAGAGAATCCAGGTGGATCTGCATCTTAAGGACAAAGGAAACCGCTTTGGGGACACGTTTCGTCCAGTGAAGACTGATGGTTTGAACTAGGACTTTAGGCACTGATCACCAGACACCACTTCCTGCATTAGCCACCAAATAGTCCTGACCACAGCCAGTTTAACAGTTCACACCTTGGACTCATGACCGTAAAGCCCCTATATGTGACCAGAAATATGATTTGGAAGTGGTTCACTTAAGACCTGAACAATTTAGATTTCTACAGAAACTTTTTTTATGATGCACATGTGGAACAAATCTGTACTAAACGTTTGCTTTCCTGTTATCAACAGCATCCAGTTGTACAGGGATTAAAACATTTTGTTTTTAAAATCATTAAATGAGTATTTCTTAGTTTTGGAGCATGTACCTTCTACATTTCTAGGCTTTTACTTTCAGCTGTCTTAATATCCTCAAAGTATCTGCATCATAACAGTAAAAGTGCTTCTGTTTTACTTTTGACATTCATAAAAGCTTCCATATCAATTTCAATATAAAACAAATTCTCTACTGCACTTTAAATTCCTCAATATTAATCTAATGTTCTTTTATCATGTTTTTGAAATACATTTTTGATCACACTTAAACACTGTTGGTGAAGTAACTACCAGCTCCAAAGGGCTGTTCTAATCTGGACCCTGACCTGTGACCCATCTTTCTTCTACAGGAATCAATTAAGCAGTTCAGGACATTTTACTGTTGCAGACCATCGACCAGCGATGCAAATGTACCAGGAGTCAGAGCAGAAACGCAGCCATGACCCAGAGACGCCGATTCACTAAAAAGCTCACAGCAAGATGTAGTTACTGTCAAATAAATTCAAATATTTAAATTAAGTGACGGAAAAATGAACCGCAAAGACTCACTGAGCCTCAAAAGGATCGTTTTCTAATCCAGCGATGTTGCAACTGACTAAACACAGGAGGTGACAGTTGTATTCGTCAGTTTCGGTGGAGGCATTTGCAGATTCTGAACCCAATCAAGTCCGAAACTCCTATTTTTGGATTTTATATATTTAGTCAAAATGTAACTGTTTTTACAGCCCAATGTTAAATTGTTTGTGGTTTTGTTTCACTGCTGCCCAACAAATGTGAGGACATAAATAAATCTGTAAATTGAATTACTACAGAATGTTAAGATAGAATCTTAGCTATGGTAACATTTAAGTTTGAACACTTGATTTTCTGTCTCTATATTATATTGAAATGTCCTGACTTACACAAATTAGAGTTTTTTTTTTTTTCTTCCGGTTCCAAGAAGGTGACTCTTTGGGGTGTGAAGTGAAGAGATCTGCCATCTGATTTGAAAATTTTAAAAATGTATGTAAATTAAGATGTCAAATAGTTTGTTTTTGGTTAAATATCTGCTCTACAGTTTTTGAAACTAATTGGTTTCATTATTTTTGTACCTACTTACAGACCAACATGTTTGAGCTTCAGACTTTAGGTTCCACAGATTATCAAACTACCACTAGGACCTGAAATACACCTGAAAAAGACCTGAAATACACCAGGCTAAATAAAACCATTTAAACTGACCGTTGCTGCCCATCAACTCCATGGCACTGACACAAGTTTCCTCTTCCTCGTCATCTTCCTCGTCATCAGCTGCTTCATCGTAGACGACCGGCCCGCTCTCCACCACCACCCCACTGTTGGGGGTCTCCACTGGCACCGGCAGGGGGTTGGAGTTGGCAACCTGCGCAAACAGGATATATTGTTGGTTGTGCGTTGAGCGGTAGTTTTAATATTTTTCTCGGCGTGACACATGGGATCCCCCTAGGAAATCTAAGCTAGATGTGCTCATATGCCCCACTTGCCTTTAAAATGATAACAATAATTACAGTGTGGTGTGGTAGTGCATGAAGTGAGTGAGCTGCAGGGCAGGTAGAACGTACACACTAAGGTAAAAATGTATTTTTAAATCTGTGCAGCATCTCCACATGACTAAACACAGCATCAACAGATACGAGACAGTTCATTATTATCTAATTTAAGACTCTTAAAAAAACTGCATCGTACTAAAAGGTCAGAAATTAATCAGAGCCTCGAGGCAGAAATACCCTTCACAGTTCATAAAAAGCCTGTGAAATTAAAATCAAAACGTTTAGGGTGAGCGTAGGGGCCAAACTGTAATTAGAGCAGCCCCCTTTTTTTTGTATTTCACCCTGTTCACATGGTCTCAGCTGAGCTGTCAAATGCTCATGAATAACAGTGCAACTTTCCCCCCTGGGCAACTGTAGGTGGTTCCAGTGTCTTTCCAGTAACGTGCTGGGTGCTAAAAACTGAGCCTCACATCAGAAACACAGCCGTTTGAAACGGGAGGGAATGTTGGCAGCACTGACAGACAAAAAAAAACAAGGGTTATAATAAAAAGTTGGGGCTGGTGGGGAGGGGGGGACAGAGAAGGGACCGTTTTCCAGCAGTGGAAACAACATAAAACTAATATCAGAGGAGCAGATTTAGAGTTGAGCAGCCAGTATGAATTTTCCACTTCACATTTTAGCACCTAGTACGAACCCAGAACAATAAATTAGTGTTGCTATTTGTTTTCTAAAATATATAAATATAACAGACATACAAAAAGTGGAATGAGTGTATTAACGCCTGCCAATGTTTTTTCTTAAACCTGATTTTAAGCAAACTGAAATGGAATTTACATTGTATTTTTGTGGCTCCTACATAATCCCCAGTTTTGCATAGCTGCCACAGCATATTGTCAGAGATGAAGGCCTCATTCCAGCCCATCAAATGTCACAAAAACAGCAGCTGCTGCACAACACAGCCTGCTCTGCTGCCACACATTAAATGCTAAGTAAATGTACCTGCAAATCTCTCCGGGATCCAGTTAGATGCTGCTGCGCTATTTACGTTTCAACACAACACCACAATCTACCGTGACACACAGCACCTACAGTTTAACCCGTCTCTTGTTCCCTAACGTGTAAAACCGGCACTTTGGCAGCTGCTGTCAGTCAACACAGGCATTAAAAAAAGTAAATTATTTTCTGCTCAGACCAATGGAGTTTTCCTCCTACTTGAAGTCAGACAATAAGAAAGTATAATAAGTTACTTTACATAGACACTAGCAAACGCACGATTAATCATTAATAACCCAAATGTTCACACATACGGTAACAGAAGCCTGAGGTGCAGCTGCTTCACTCGTAAGTCGCTTTGGATAAAAAGCGTCTTCTAAACGATTAAGTGCAAATTCCCAATACGTGTCAACTGAAATCCAGCTGTGCTGCTGAACACCACCCGCTGTGAGCTACAGATGCAACCGGACGAAAGTTGACGAAAGCTGCGTCTAATGCAAATACGCTCCGGCGCAGTTCAGCTACTGCGGCGCAGGAGCCAAATGGAGAGAATTTACGAACCAACCACGAGTAATTCTACATTAAAAAAGAGAACGACGACTTTTGAAAAGAAATGTACCACAAACGCCCAGTGGGAGCAGAGCTTATCCGTGTTTTCATCCCCTCACTTTGAAATGGCAGAAACGGCAAAGCAACAAATTGAGTTTTTATTTTATCGGGAGATGCAAACTTTTGCACCCAACTACACAGAACCCCCCCAGAACCACAGCTCCTCAGTATGCAGGCTGGTACAAACTGGACATTTTAAACAATCATCTGTCACTGACGGATGATTTGAACCTGAGGTCTCCTCTTGTACCATTGTAGCTGTGAGCACAACATGTGAATATACTTCTGCTGCCAAAATGAACAATCCAGATTTGCGTACATGTGCACTGACAGTTGATTCAAACCACTAGTTTTTAATACTTTACTGCTGCATGTCAAAGAAATTTCCCCTCGGAAAACCAGCCACCTCTGTCCTCATTCTTCCATCTCACTTTTATTTATTTTTCTCTGCGATGAACTCTACAGATCGGAGGAGGCAAAAAGACTATTAGAGCAGGCAGGAAAGGCGTTTCTTTGTTTTTTTTTTTTTTTTTTATTATCCATTTTTACCTGCCTTATGCTTCACACACCTAATGATGCACAATTCTCTGGAATAAAAAGAATCTACATTTCAGCAGAGGAAACCAAACATCGAGTTTTTACCGCAGTGACAAAAATGAAACCTGCACATTATCTCGCTCCTTGCAGCCATAGTTAATTATAAAGCTGAAACAAGAAGCAGGTGGAGGGTCCACAGTGTGATGGAGATATTTCTGTTCCTCAGCAACAGCCTGCTAGAGTCCCTGCTGGGGCCCTTCGTATCTGTCTTGTCCTCCTGCCATCGTTCCTTCCAATTTGTTTTTCCATTTCCTCCTCCTGTCCTTCCTTTCCTCCCACCTTATTTTCTCCATCCCTTGTCTTTTGTTCTACCCACCGCTTCCTCACTCCATCCTTTGTCCCTTTACTGTAAATACTGATGCTCGTTTTGGCTCCAAGTCGCCCAGTTTTTTTTCCTTTTCAAAGCATCCAGATTATGATCAAAGCCCAACAACAATACAGTTAGAAAAAGGCCATTTAAAAATCTTACATGAACCTAAAACCCTTTTTACTTTCACTTCCTCTCACTGGATCCCTGCCGACTTTAACCTCACCGTGTTGTAAAGAGGCTCCTCATCACAGGAGCTGGATGCCTCATTAACTGTGGGTGAACACAGGTGGCAATGTGAGGATATAAAAAAAAATAATTGAAAAGAAAACAACAGCATAAACACTGTGCTCCAGACTAATTAGGAGGTGAGAGCTGTTAAATGAATCAGAATGGAGGATCTGAGAGAGGAGAGAAAGCTATGGAGAGGGACAAGAGAGCCGTTTTTCTGTTGGTGTGAGCCATTCAGGCCTTACTCCTCGTATTTATACACAGATATTGCTGCAATCCAAATACCCTATTAGATGCAGATACTCAGACACAGTGAGCTCAGTGTGTAAACGCTCTAATGTTTGAGTGTCAGTGCTTTAACAAGACAACTGCTTGTTAGGAGTGAATGCAGCCTGAACCAACTACAGGAAACAAGTGCTCGGGGAGGTTTATGGGTGTAAAGATGTTGACATCCGATAGCCTGCAGTTCCTCGCGCATGGAACTTAACTGAGAGCAAAGCACAGCCTGAATTATCGCTCATATGCAGCCATTCAGCGACCTAGACAACAGGTCGGGTTTTTGGGGTTTACTTAGTTTGTAGAAAGAAGGCAAAAAGAAAAAAATATTACAGATTTCAAATAAAACCAGCATATTCAGGCCCAATTATTGAATTAAAATTCAGCTTTTTCTGTGCCAGTGTTGTCTCAAAAACCAGCTGTCTGTATCAAAGCAGCAGTGGAATGGAAGGCGTCTGTTCCCTGAACGGCTCTGAAATACAGAGAGACAATCGTGCAGGCACAAGATGTCTGGTCAAATTACAGCAACTAAATGTTGGGGAATATTGTATAATAATACTAAATTATTGTGGGAACATTTTACCCACTGAAGTGGTTTTTAGTAGTTTTTAGACAAAAATAGAACTTACAGCACAAACAGGACTTTGGTGTCTGAATGAAAGTGCGTTTAAATGCAAACATTTAAATAACAGCTAAATATTTACAAAAACTTATGTATGTATTTATACTTATGTTACGACGCTTGAAACCAGCCAAACATCCTCCTTACAATCAGGTCATCTTTCACTGACTCTGACCAAGTTAAGCTTTACAGTGTTTCTGTCACTGTATGGATTTGTACAACTCAAACTTCTTCAAAACTCCGGTTACAAAGTCCCGTTTCCATGTGCGACATAAAAGTTTTGATTCTTCGAAAAATGCTGAGTTGGTGATAATGTGATAATTTGTTTTTAGATGGAAAGCAGCTCCGCCCTCCACAGGATTTCATGTCCTGGTGTCTTGGGTGAACGAGGTGGTCGCTGTATTTCTACTGGATGAGCTAGAAACTCTGCACATCATGCATCAGCTTCTCTGACGACTCCACTTCAAATAGACCCAGCCATCAATTGCCATAAGCAGCCTACAGCTGCAGCACCAGAGTGACTGTCTGCTGTTCTTCTGTGACCTCATCAGCGCTTTCATATTTCTAAGCTCCTCTGAAAATTTCTATATCTTCAAATGTGATGATGAGGGGAAAGGGCAGCCGGAAGAATCTGGGCCAGGCTCCGTTGGCAGAGATAAACTTGTTACTCCTCCTCTGTTTTGTAAACTGATCATTTCCTTCCTTGCCTGGTCTGAATACGAGCAGAGTAATTGCTGGGTCACAGATAAGGGTGACGGATATCAGTTCATGTTGAGCATCAAACAGAAGGGGCTTGGAAAGCCACAACATCTCTTTTCCATCTGGGCCTGTCGCTGCAATGAAATGGCAACATTACATAACAGGAACTGCAAGGCGAGGAGCAGCTTCAGCCAATGGCGATGGCAGTTTGCTTCCATTTCCCAGGGGAAGCTGGGGTGGGGGAAGGGGGGGTTGCTAAGTAACAAGCCTTGTTGACCCGGCCCCTTGTGGCAATGTTTTCTTCCTGGTTGACGGAGCCTGAGCTCCCTGAGCTCCTCCATTCAGAGCTGCCAACAGCACATGGAGGGAGACAAAGGCTGGGAGAGGACGAGGAGGACAGGGGACAGACGAAAGGGTGGGAAGGAATGTGGAAATATGAAAAGAATAGCAGAGGCTGTTGTACAGCAAAGAGTAGCTGAATTCACCCAAAAACATGATCCTAAATGTTAAAACTATGCAGAGAAATGTTTAACATAATCCACAGCTGTTGTACAAAGCACTCTGCTGGACGTTTCTTGGGGGTCACAGGTGACTTTTTGCCTTCACTTTTACAGGATGTAGTTTTTGCTCTGCCTCTAAGACACAGTGACTCATCTCACACAGGACAGTTTAGGATCACGTAACCCCGTGTGGGCCGAACACCAAACTCCTGTTGCCTCTTTATCAGAGGTGGAAGCGGATCTCGTCTGCATTGGGCTTTTTAAGCACGAAAACCCCGACTTTGCTTTTTATCAGTAATTATTCATTAGAAGTCTGATTGAGAAGTCAATGGACTAGAGGAATAAAGAATTTGACCAGGTACTTGTAGCTGTAGCAGAGTACAGTCTTAGCCATGCACATGCACGCTGCCTCTTTTCTTTGTGGACTGAAGAGGAAAAGTGTGAAGCAGGTTTAGAAAACCAAATTTAAGAATTCTTCAGATCCTTTAAATGCATTGAGGTCCAATTTAAAATCAAATTAAGAAACAAAGTTAGAAACTGGCCTATTTCTCTGTGAAGATGTGTCCTGAAAGCTGTGAAGCTATAAATGTACGGAATGAGGACATCCGGAAATTAACTGTTCAAAGACGTCAAAGTCTAAGTGGGTTCTGTGAGGCTGATGGGACATATATTGTACCACTAACCTTGTTCTTTCTGGATTCATCGAAAAGCCGGCGACCGGCCAACAGACGCCCATCACTGCAGGGTAATAAAGAGGACCTCTAAAAATGCTGTTTAAGACATTTTTATGTTCAAGTTCAGGGCTGTATTTATTTTAAGACCCTGGTGGTTCTTCAGGAGCAGTGAACAGCCTGGAGGGAGGCAGGCAGTGAGCGAGGAGCAATAACAGAAGGGCAAACAAAGACAAAGTGTGGTTCACCTCTCACACGGCCTGACCGGAGATTTATTTATCCCTGTCCGCTCTGCAGGACATCCCAGCAATCAGCTTTTAATGGTGCACCCGAAGAGACTGACGTGGAATCGCACTGTGCCTCCAGGTGCTGTCTGTTAGTGTCACAGCCTCATTATGTGGAGCCAGAAAGCCTCTGGCTTAGTGTTTGTCTTTGACACCGTGTTTGGAAGCAGTTACAGCATAATGCAGTATTTTATAATCTTCCATTTACACAAGTTTGTGTGCGTATATAAAACTTGATGCGTTTTTCCTCTGGGTCATTGAAAGCATATTGATGAGCCACAGAGTTGCACTGGGTTCAAGTACTCACTGGAACACAAAGGTGTAATAATCTGCTCCTGCAAATAGTCCCTCACAAACATCTGCTAAGAACTGCAGAGCCCAGCGATTTTAGGAAAATACTCCGCTTTTTAAAGAAATGAAACTTCTTTTTAAGCCGAGCTAACGTTTACTCATTCAGAAGGATCCAATGACGAACTTGGGGCCAAGCCAACGTAATCACATTCAGCATTATGGACAGTGGTTTTATCAAATACTCAAACAGTGGTGGGTGACCACCCCCATGTTACACTGCAGTCAGGTGACACTTAGCTTTGGGGAGTGGAAGTGTGCTGGTAGTTTAATTACATTCATATTTGCATAGGGCTCAAATTACTTTCATCTTTGTTGTGTATTCAGCTACCAAAACCTACAACCAGTTTAGGGCTATGAATGGAAAGACATTTGTATTTTATGACAAATATATTTGAAGCAGCTGGATTTGTCAGCTCACCTGTAACAAATGTGTGTAGTTTTTAACCTTTTGAATTTTTTTCACCCCACTGTCACCTAGAACTTGCTCAAGGGAGAATTTGGGCTCTTTGTCTAATTGTGTAGGCTGTTGACCTTTTAACCTTTCAGTTGTTGTTGCTTTATAAAGGAACCGGATTAAAACCAAACTTTAATAAACTTGAGGTGAAATCACGTTGGTTTTTGCTAGTGGTGAATGAATGTTCAGATATATTAGTTCATGCTATTTTCGAAGTTACCTGGCAAACTGAGCAGCAGTATGATGGTTAGATAACGATGATTGGTGTTGCAACACTAACTCGATGATGGTGTGTTCGAGAGGGGAAAGCAAAGCTGAAGATTTCTGTCCGAGTTACTGACTTGTGTGTATGTGCAGAAGATGTGAGGACCGTTATAGCTGCTCACCTGCTCCACAGCGAGCTTCTTGTGGGGCTGCCCGGTGATAAACGGCTGCAACCTGCAACACAAACAACACATCATCAACGCCACATGTTTCACCTCCTAATATCTGCTTTATTTACTCCTCATCCTAAAGAGAAATGTTCCACGTGTTGCTGTATTCTGTACAAATGGTGCTTCTTGTCCATCTGTGTCCTGGATTATTGGAGCCTCCGTATATAAATACAATTACATTGGAAGCTTTGTAGACCGTGGACATTAGCAAATCACACTGACTGAGTTAGTGCTGGATATTTGTATTTAACAGTTGAATGGGTAGTTTGGCCTTTTAGGATCCACCCCCTCAGGTCTGTGTGTCTAGTATGGAGCAAATGCCTGAAAAAAGGGAAATACACAGCTTTATTCTGTCTACATTTAAAAACCAGAACCACAGAGTCGTGGCCAAAAACATTAGCACCTCTGCATTTCCGTCAGAAAATGCAACCCTCCTCTCAGAAAACTGAGTATTCACGTATCACATTTGCACCGGAACAACACAATAATAAAAAACAGAAGAAAAGTCCAATCTGATACAATTCCACACAGAACCCAAAATAATGCACTGGACAAAATGATTGGCCCCTTAACATTTGGTAGAACCCCCTAAAGGAAAAATAACTGAAATCAATGGCCTCCTGTAACCATGAATGAGTTTCTTCCACCTCTCTACCAAAATGTTGGACCACTCCTCTTTTGCAAAGGAGTCATTCTTTAGTCATTCAGATTTGAAGGACTTCTCCCAGCTGCTGATTTGAGATCTGTCCACACGTGTTCTATGGGATTCAGATCTGGACTCATTGCCCCAAAATTCTTTGGTAACTATCAGATTTCATGACACCATTCACACAGTCAAGGCGTCCAGTGCCAGAAGCAGCACAGCAACCCCCCAAACATCTTTGAACCTCCACCATGTTTGACTGTAGGGACCGTGTTCTTCTCTTTGAAGGCCCCATTTCTTTTTCTGTAAACGGTGCCATGATGTCCTTCACCAAAAAGCTCCACTTTTGTCTCATCTGTCCACAGTACGTTCTCCCACAATGATGTTGGCAAACTCCAGTCTTTCTTTTTTGTGCCTTTGTGTCAGCAGTGGTGTCCTCCATCATTCAGATGGTGTTGGATAGTGCGAGCTGACACTGCTGTTCCCTGTGTCTGCAGATCCGCTGGAATTGGTTTGGAAGTTAATCAGGCTCTTTAACCACCTTTCCAACAATAATGCTTGTAATTTTTCATTCATTTTTCCTCTTTCGATCTCTGTCCATGTTTTTCCACTATTTTTTTCTCTCAGATCCACAGACGCCTCTTTACACTTCTTTCTTTTCTCCATGCTCAATGTGACGCAACACAAAGGTTGAGTCGACTTTTCTCCATTTAAATGGTTCCAAGTGTGATTACTGTATTACTCACACCTGGTACTTGCCACAGGTGTGTCTACATACAGATTCCAGGAGCATCACATGCTAAAAAACTATTATTTCTTACAATTTTGTCCTGTCCATTTTTTGAGTTCTGTGTACATTTTTTACGAAGCTCAGACTTTTCTTCTGTTTTTCTTGTGCTGTTCCAGTGCAAACAAAAAACAATACGCACGTCAGTACCAGAACATTTGCAATTGGAACAACTTTCTGACCGAATTGCCAGGGCACCGATATTTTTGACGTATGTAGGCCAACTCAGAAGTCAGCATCACCCTAGTCCCTTTGTGAAGAGCATCTCCCTGAATGAAACCTGTACACTTGTTTGTCATGGAGGGAAGGTGGATTCTGCAGATAGCAGCACGTTTCTGATTTCTGAAGCCAAAGTAAAATCCCCAGAGGTAAAAAGCTATTGTTAGGCTATAAACTACACCATGATAATCACCACAACAATTTAAAAAGGCTATGGGAACTAATAGAAATTGGATTGATGAGCAGGTGAGTCTTCGTTTTCATGTTCCTAACGATTTAGACACTTTCTTAGCAACATTCATGTTAAACACAGCCACACCTATAAAAACATGTTGTAGAATAAAACAGGAAAATCTCTTGGCCTTGTGTCGACCACAGACTTTAGTTATTTATAAAAGTTTTTTTTCCATCTGCAACGTATTTGTACCTCCAGTAACAACCCGCCGTGACAACAACACTTAGATAAATCACTGCTTCCAGTAGTAGCTGCTACCTCACTGTCACCACTAGACAAGCTTCAATTATTCTGACCTTTATCTGATTTTTAGTTTGCGTAATAATAGTTTGATCTTTCCAGTCAATCCTGAATCAAACACTTTCACTGTGGCATGAAACACAGAGGAACTCAGCTATCCCCATTTTAAATAATGGCTACGCTATACATGACCCCGGAGTCATGTTGCTGTTGGAAATGAAGATCATTATTCACAGCAAAGCACATTCTGAAATGCCAGCAAGTCTTCAACAGATTTTATGAACCTCTCAAAGCCCCAAAGTAATGATATTCATTTCCTGACATTATTTTTCCAGACGTTAGAAGACAATAAAATCTTTCACTCTTTTCAGATTACATTTCATTGTTCACCTTAGCAGCGAGGACATTCTGTCTGTTCAGCCTTGATCCTCATGGACATGTTTTTAAAGTTTGTTTCCTGAGGCCCGGCGAACAGTACAGGAACTGCAAGGCTTGTAGAGGACGACACTGAACCCCAGATCCTCATAATTACTTAACGAAAATTTTACCGCACGTTTACCGATGTTTTGCAGTGCTGCTGTCAACCTCCCATCATAATAGTAACACAAAGTGATCGATTTCATTGTTAACAGATATCTGACTACAAACCACACTGAACAAGATTCAGTGGGTTTCATCCTTAGGGACATTTGGCTTTCAGTTATTGTAACATTACTAGTTATAGTTGGAAACAATCATAAATGAATAAAAATGAGCGCTGAACATTAACATTCTGCTTTTTACAAATAATACATATATTCATTACACTCTTTATTACAGGATTTACTGTCGACACAATATAAGTTGAGGATTTCATTAAGATTACTACGGCTCGTCTCTCTTGGCTGCAGGCGACCATCTCAAAGGCTGGCAAGTGATGGGAACCCAAGAAAAAAAAAAATGGTGTGAATGTGAAATGAGAGCCAACTGTGACTGACAGGCCGACACACCGACTGTGAGCACAATCTCTTCCTAGACAGTCGCAGAGATAATCAGTGATGAACGTACCACCGACGGTAATTCCTAAGCAGCCGTCCCAACGCCCCACTGCCTGGAATTAGCATCATTCCCGGAGGCTCCCCACCCGCTACCCTGCCCACCCGGCCCGGATCTGAACCGTCCCTGGGGGCTTACAGTAAGCGCTCAACTCTCACTGATAAGAGACAGAGTGCGAGTGAGCTTTTAATTAATCTGCTTTAACCAGGGGAAAAGGGGGAAAGCCGAATATAGGAGCAGGGAGAGTGAGGGTAACAGCGACTGTGGCATCTTCACCCCCAACACTACCCCATTCTTTTTCAAAGCTCATTAAAAAACCCAGCCAGGCTGGGGCATCGCTCCCCGCTGAGCAAACTATTCAGGGCTCCGTACATGTGCTAGACTAGACTCGCTCCCCTGGGCCCTGACCCCAACACTGCAGAGAGGGAGGACAGGGTGAAAAACAAAATTGGGACAAAGAAATAAAGAATGGAAATGGATGAAAAGCAATGAGGAGGAGGAGAAAGGTTACAAGGAGAAACTGTAAAAAAAGAGAGAATAGATTGGGGGGTTAAAGAGAATGAGATTAAATGTGACATTAATTCCAATTGTTGCTGACCTACATGTGACTGCAATCAAATTGGGCTCCGTAATCAATATAACACGACTAGTTCCCGCTCAGGCACTGACAGATTTAAACACCTGTAGGGAACAAGGTGGTGCATTAGCAACACGACGCTGCAATAAATTACACCAAAATGGAATCGGTGAAAAACCTTTGTCTCAAACAGATCAAAGTTTAACAGAGTTTGGATTAAGTTTTCATCCCCCTACAATGAAATGGCATGAATGAAATAATGAGATAAGCTGTGGGCACTATTAGCATCCTCACCTCAGGATGAATTATAATGACTTTGGTGACTGATTTTATTGATTTTAATGTCTCCAATACTCTAAGATTAAAATAAAGGATACTGACTGAGGTGCTGCAGCATCTGAACAAAAATAACCTCTAACCGTAGCAGTAAAAGTAAAAACAAAGCTACATAGCTTCACAACACAAATCAGTTGTGAACATCAGCCTCAGCTGGACTTTGTGCTCATTAAAAATGTTTGCAAGTCTGCCGAACTTAAAGCTACAATATGCAACGTACTGTTAGAGCTAGCGAGAGAATCAATCGGTACACTGCTCCACCAAACCCCACCTCGCCCTGCTTCTACCATCTGCTACAGTCCACAAGAAGCTGCAAAACGATTGATCCAGCACAAGTAACTGAAATTCTGGAAACTGAAACTTAAAGGCCATCATGGTCCCAGGACTGAGGAAAGTCTCTACAATAAGAGACATTTTTACTTTAAATATTTAAAAGGCTACGTATTGTAACTAAGCAAAGCATAAACCATAACCCACTGTCTGCTGTAATACTCTGGTTTAATGCGATTCAACTTATATTTATATATATATATATATAACACAATTTTTACAGAATATAGTCAAGACTATAAAGATGTAGAGAGAAAAGCCAACAAATCCCATTTAGTAGCTCTGGGCAACAGTGGAGAGGAAAACCTGCCTATAATGGAAGAAACCTCCAGCAGAACCAGGCTCAGGGTGGGCGGCCATCTGCCTTGACCTTTAGAAATTCTGTGGTATAAGAGCTGATAAGGTTCCGACTGAACCACAAGACACGAGCTTTCATTCGAAAGGCTTCCTCATCCTTTTGCTATGTTGTGTTTTTTTTTCAACTCACTTTAAGTCATGTGGCTGTTTTCGGTTCTAAGAGAATTAACATTGAAAAACGATAATTAACTGGTTACTCATGAAAAAAAATAAAAATGTGTGGACTGCTCGGCTCTTTAAGGTCATCCAAATCAGCAGTCACACACACACACACACACACACACACAGAATAAAACAGCGAGCCAAATTGAAACTGACCTTCCACTTGTACAAATATTTTCATTTGTGCTACTTGCAGATGAGTCTCTGGAGGCTTAAACACAGATTTTCTGATGAAACCAGCAGCTGCACACGCAGTCTCACCAACGTACGTCTCATGTCTCTTTACCACATTCACCTCCCCCATGATTTCCTTTCCTGCTTAACAGCCATTTTATTGGAATTTCACCCCCTTCTGTGTTACAGACATTGGAATCACTGTGCGACGTGCTGTGACTCTTCTCATTTACATTATCTGCAGCGTTTGCAGGTCTTTCTGATGTTTTGCTGGTGTCCTGCTTGTTAGTGTTGAGGGGAGATGTTTCTACAAGCTTGACTGCATCTGTTTCTGAACCTCTTTCCAGTTACTGCTTCTGTGTTTCAGCTCCGCGTGATGTAAAGCGAATCGTTTTGTTATTCATACGATAATCCAATCAATAACGTAATGACAGGAAGGACGAGACCGAGCGGGGGAATAATCTGCAAACGGGGGTCGAATCAAATTAGCTCTGCGATGCGCTTGCATGTAAATAAAAGATGACGATAATCTGCGCTTCCAACTTGTTTTTCCAGCCGGGCACTGGATCCTTGGAGGCACATGCACACACAAACACACTGCCCCCTTCAACACAATTAAATCATAATCACAGAAACCCACACACGCAACTCTGGTGCCCACTAGTACTTTCCCAGGCACAAAAGTACTCACAAGTGTACAGAAGGACGCGCACAGACACACACACATGCAGCCCGCATATATAGACACACAATGCAGACTCACACAGTCAGTCACTTGATTGTGCAGAGTGGTGTCCATTCAGGCTGCAGTGCATTGTGGGCCGCTGTGCGGCTTGGCAGGAGGAGACGCACATTCAGCCAAAAGGACTGATTGTGTTTTCTTCTCTTTTGGCTGATCCACGGAGCACTGACCCCATTCACCACACACACACACACACACACAGTAACCCAGTACTGCTAATTCACAGGGGATATGATTATATACAGTTACTGGCCACTTCATTAGCTACACCTGTACAATCTGATAAGATTCAGTGGCTCTGGCATGAATTCAACGTTACAACCTGTCAGAAAGGTGATGGTCAGAGTGGGTGGTGGAGTTGCTTCAAATTAAGAGCTGGTTCTAATGTTTTGGACAGGCTAAAATGACAAGCAGCACTTTTTGTACTCTGTGGTGGTGACTGTTCATCATTAGTGGGTCAGAAGCACTTCATGGTGTCACGTCACGGTCGGACTCAGCCAGTAAACTGGTCATACTGTGGATGTCAGGCCTTATTTGGGTTGTTGAAATATCACTAAATGTCTCATATTCGTGATGGGTCAGACAATACTGAAGCTGTGTGTATCTGTGCGTGTGTCATGTACACAGCTGCCGATACAGCTGCTGTGTCCTAAAGGCAGTGAAGCGCCAAATTGTGTTTATTGGGAAGCTTCTGACTGTATTTGTGCTGAAAGGAGGAGAGGAGACTTTGTTTGGTGCTGTTTGCATTCGTTTGGGTTTCGTCATCCCGCACTGATATTTATGGAACCCTGGAGAAGGACATGTCTCCAGTCTGGGATCATTTTCATCGTATAACACCAAATAAGGGGTTTTTCTTTGCCGTTTCCCGCTTTTGCTCGGTTTTCATCTGAGTCGATTATGTCCAAATGTCTTTCTGGTGGACTATTAGCTTCTTTTCCCCCCACATTTGAGTTTTATTTGCAGGTTAAAAGATGGCTCAGCTCCACAGAAACAGGAGCACTTCATCAATGCACCTCTACAAACTGCACCTTGTGTCCAGAGCAGGAGAACTGGTGCTACAAAAAAGCTACAGAAGCTTCTCTTTCCTATTAAAAATGTGTAAACCTGCCTTTTCCACTCACATAAGGACACAAGCTGCCACGTTCACTTACTTTTCATCAATGGCAAGAATTTCACATAAACTGTTTGACATAATATTATTTGTAGTCATTATTACTTTGGTTATATTTAAGCTAACTGGAATATATACATTTCTCTCTCATGCAGTTAGCACTGGTTATGGAAACAGGACCATTCATCCACATGTCAGAACCAAGTTCAGTCTCTACGCTGCCTGCATTGTTTTTACTAATCAAGCAGATGTTGCTATTAAGAGACAAACCAACACAATTGGGGAACTGAGCCCTACACTCCATGAGGGGTCTTCTACCCATCGCTCTCTCACATTCTCAGGGCTCCACCTGGGTAAGTAGACACATTCTGATTAATTTGGGAGATTATGTGACATCACTTCTTTACAGCTGTACTTTCAAAAAGTACAAACGACAATGTGTCAAGTGAAACCATCACAGCATCTTCATGTGGCAGCGCTTCAAACAGCTGATTGGAGGGGGGGGGGGGGTTAATATTAACATCCTAACTATGCCACTTTTTCCTCCTCACTGCCCCCTCCCCCAACACACACCCATATTTAATAATAACCCAGCCATGGCTGTCCGATGAGAGCTGTGGCATTTCTTCAGACGGATGGGATTTGTGGCTCATTTTGGGCTCGGCTGCGTTTTGGGGGCCGTGACTGCTCGTGAACAGAGATTAGCCGCCATTGAGACGGGCGGCTGTTGGCAGCACTCACACATTGACGCGTGAGGAGAAAGATATGCAATGCAGCTTTTTGTTTATTGTGGTAACTCCTGAGCCATTTTCTTAAGACACGAAGCAAAAGGACAATGTGTGAGACATTAACTACGGTCATTTTCTAAACTAATATTATCCACAATCCACATACAGACACTAAAACCAACAATGAGTCATATTTTGTCTGCAACCTGGATTAGATTGTTCCTCTGTGCTGTAAACATTTGCTTCTGTCCAAAATGGATTCACCACACATCAGTGAGACACTCTACTCCCCCTTATTGGGACATAAAAAATAAATAAGAAGAAATTACCCCCCAGTGGGTCTTAATTCCCGTAATTGCTGAAGATCTCGTGCTTGCGCAGTCGACCGTCCTGAAACAGTTGAACAGATTTATGTCAAATTTACGTCAACTGCTTATCTAAGTATTTTGGATTAAAGAAACCTGTCATCCAGTGGAGTGTTTAATTATTTTTGGACAGCAAGAGAAGTTCACCTCACAGGATGTGGACTGACAGATGTTACATGTGAGCAGAGACTGTTCATTGTTTAATGTCTCTACGGAGACGACTGACAATTCGGATTAATTTAGACAATGACATTATCCCTCAATCTTCCAAGTTCCTGAATCTTGTTGTATCTGCAGTTAAGACTTTCATTCTCCTCTTTTTCACCCTCAGTGTTCGTATTCTACCGGTTTCACGACAGTCGCATGATGAAGACCGTGTCAACACATGCATTCTCACCATGAGAGTTCTCTGGACACAGACACACACACAGGTCGGTCAGACATTACATGGACTTTGCTGTGGGAAGATGGCAGGCTGAAGTCAGTTTAATGTCCAATGTCCAAATGACTCAGACATTTTTGTTCTCTGACACAGCTCCAGTGCGTAGATGAGCTGAAAACCACTCGTGTGTTATAAAGCAGTGTTGCCTGTTGTCAGAATCTGGTTCCTGACCAAAGGGGAGGACCACAGTGTTTCACGCCACTAATCGCACAAATGGGGAGGATCACATGCTTTTAACACACATTTACACATCAAGTCTGAGGAATCAAAGACACACACACACACACACACACACACACACACACACACACAGAGTCTTCTTACAAAGCCTGACATTGCGTTGACAAAGTTCCGCTTGATTTCTTAAAGCAACTTTAGAAAAATTTGATCTTAGACACGCGGCAGTACTCAAATTACATGATTTGACATAATGCTCAAACTTCAAACCTCTATGTTTCTGGCTGCATCTGGTGCAGTGAAATTGCCCTTTAACCTTAACCAGATCTGTGTCTTCTGCTGTCATTCAGCTGTAACTGCGACAAAGCCAAAGGAAAAAAAAAACCGTGTGGACATTGTCCAACTACACAGCAGAGTTGCAAACTGAAGCTTTAAAATGTAGGAAAATAAAGGTAAAGGCAGGAAACTAAAAGAAGTGGGCACTAGAACTAATTGCAGGCATTGACCTTTTTAAGTTCGTTACCCAGTAAAAGAGTTGTGTTTCTCTTATGAAATTTTACCACCATAACCGTCTTTGAAACTACATAAAAAACAAAAAAATGTCTTTGATGAGATAAGATCAAACTAATGAGTTTATGCATGTAAATGTAAGCAGGGAAACACAGACAGGCCCTTTCATCCCAAGGGAAATTATGTTGAGAGAAATAAGATAAAAATAAAATGTTAGTAATAAAAAGCTCTAAAACTAAAAGTAATTAAATAAAACCAGATTGTAAATAGGAACAAAAGATGAAAATCTAATAATATCCATTAAACAAACCAGATGTTCTCAGCTTAAATGTGAAGAAAATACAATTGTGGTCAAAAGTATGTAGAGACACAGACTGATATACTTTAGACGCTGGTGCATTTTCTAAATGTGTTGATTTGTGTTCAGATCCTGTTCTATAATGCTAACGACTCTTCAGGAAGGATTTGATTTTCATTGTTTGGGTTGAACAACTGGTCACCGACCGGGAGCTCGATCTTTCCCAATTTGACTGTCGCACACATGTTGTTATTGACAATCGGCTGAACCGGGGCTGCATCGCTTCTCCTGGCTGGAAACGTCTCATATCGCAGGGGTCAGCATGTGGATCAATTCTCCAGAATCTGAAATGCAGCGCACCATGAACCTGCTCATGCTACGTCTTCTATGTAGATGTAGTGGGACTTTCCTTACTTCAAACCTCACATGAAAGCAAGTGACGACAACAACATGTTGCTTTGTTCTGTACGCAAATCTATTGCACTCCTGTCTGTCCTGGAGGACGACAGGAGGCTTTTATCCACATGTGGCTTGGGGCATTTAGTTTCATGGTTTTTATTATGTATCTATTATGTGATGTAGCTGTCAGTCTCATTCTTAACAAAATATCAGAAATGCTCACTGATGGATTACTGAACAGGCCTGTGTGGGTCCCATGGACCAGAGCCTCGGAAGTTATGGTTCATATGTCTTGTTTTAAATAATGAACACAAAAGAAGTATAACAACTCAAAACTGAAGCATGACTTTAAGGTGGCAATTTCAGTTTGAGGGGACATAATGTGCTGTTTTTCCTCTTATTCATGTCTAACACACCCTCGACAGTGTTGACAATGAAGCTGGATACACGTGAAATATGCATCTCAACACAAAAACATCACATCTGACTAAAGAAAAAAGTTCTAGATTGAGTATTAAGATTTAAAATGTGAAGCTTTACAAATCAAGAATCGGTTTAGATCCCAATCTGCAGCATCACGTGTCCAACACAGGACTGGAGATGGTCATTTGTCACGTCTCCCAGTCAAAGCCCATAGTGGCATAGCAACAGCCGTATCCATGACCAGCATTTCCCACAAGCATCTGCTAAGGGCTGCTGTTAAAAAAAAAAAGAGGTGCCTGGTGGGTAGAGACTGAACACCTCCATCTTTTTCAGGTGCCATGGTAACAAAACGGTCCTCTGGGGGATCTGAAGACAGCTCTGCTGCGTTTCTACAGCTGCCGTTTGTCTAGTCAACCACCGAACTAAACGGCGACACTTGGGTGGGGTCATGCATCACGCGAGGCAACGACGGCACCACGTGAACATCTGAACCCCTCCTCACACCGTCAGTTACGTGAGCACAGTGCATCTCTGGTGTTACGTTAAACCTCTGTTACGTGGTGGAAATTTTAAAAAATAAAAATAAAAAAGCTGCCCTGCACAGAACAGACTGATGTTTGCTGCATCGTTTGGGGACTTATTGACATTTAGGTCATGGAAACCTTCTTTAATTAGTGTGCAGAAATTCTCCAAATTTCATCAAAAGGAAGTGAACGTTTAAAGTTGTAATCCCTCCCCGTGGAGCAGGCTTCACACCATCCAAAGGAAATCACATCATCTTAGTATTCAGGGCCACACTGAAAACTTTCCCCAGCTCAGTCGACACGCTATCCCATCTCCCACTTCACACAGCTCTGCTCTTTACTTCCCTGCAGTATTTCACTCATCGGGTTTAAGTGAGAGCAGCCGGGTTGCTCTCCAGCGCTCACACGTGTGGTCACGTGTTTAGTGCTTTGTTATTAGTTTAAAAAATAAAAAAGATATTTCCCTACTCACTGACAGCCAGGCCACCTGTTTGCCTTCATCTCGGTTCAGAGCAGAGACTGAATGTTAGAGAAGGTGACACCAACACAGACTGGACTATGATTAAGGGAAAACCTACAGCAACACATTGAGTTTGGGCTCATTATTTCTACTATAGTACAGACTGTGATTCGTGTTTTAGGGTTTACTGATTTGTGTGTCAATCATTTCCTCAATCAATCCAATATTTGGTCTGCAGTTATAAATACCCATCACAACAACACTGTTTACGCTCTGTTTAAATGTTTCACAGCGAGACACAGAACTGCTCACACCTACAGCAACTAAGCACAAATGCTTTTGTAAAAATGTGTCATGTACAGGATACGCAGGTGTTAGTGCGATCTCACCCTGTCGATGACGCGTTTTTCTGTAACATCCTCGTCAGTGACGGATTAGCGTTGGGCTCCCAAACCGATGTGGAAACTTTAGTCCCAGTCCACCTCAGCGAGGAAGTCATTCCTTTAGATTTAGTGCCTCCACTTGTGATCAGATCTCCTACGACGCATTTAATAACCACATGTAAATGAGGACAGTGGTTCAGAAGCCACGAAAACCTCTTTTAATATCTTTTTAAAAGTAAAAAAAAAAACAACGAAACGTTTATTTTATATTAAAAATTGATTGACTGAAAGCAGTTACCTGTTAAAATGCACTGTCAAATATCAAATTAAGTGATGTTTTAAAACTTTTCTCAATTTCTTCCATTTGACTCATCTATTCATTGTCCCTTTTCATATTATCCTAAATGTTCAGGAGACATTCTGGCTGCGTTCATTGTATACGTATAGAGATATATGTGATTTCTTATATTCATGCTTAGATGTGTGATTGCTGAGCAGTAAAATGTGTGAGATGGAGTAAATAAAAGTGACCTTTTTTCCTTTTAGATTTAGCAGCATTATTATAGCAGCATAAATTAAATCCCGTGTGGTCCCTGTTCAGACGCTACAGTTTCAATTGTGAGGTTTCTGTGCGACAGCAGCGATTAATCTGAGCTCACTGGGAGACTCGGAGTCACTTGTGGAGGTCAGAGGTCAAACGTCCGTCAACAGCGCCGCCAGGGGCCCGTGGCGCAAAACTATTTGTTAGCCTTTCGTCTCCGTGGCAACCGTTTTCACCAGCGGGGAGTGGCTCCTTCCACACCGTGTGACACAGAAGCCATGTGAAAAGCCATGAGAAAACAATAGGGCCATAACATCACCCCCCCCACAAACACACGCTGCTGTCAGCCACGACATGCCGGAATGTCTCAATACACATCAAGGAGCCACATCTGTGATTTTGTCCTATGAACTGTAAGATAATCTGAAAATGTGTAATAATTAGGAGTCTGCATTAAGTACATCAGTGTCATTGGCCATGTTCACTCATTTGTCCCAAAGCTCAGATCTTTGACTTCTATCCACCGACAGATGACGCTCAGGTGGATTTAATCGACCCCTCAACCTGCAGGAACTGTTCACCTGCTCAAAATATGGCTGTGCCTTAAGCTTTCAGCAGGACACTGCTGAATAAGCACATCGTGACAGTGGGGAACGTGGCCTCAGAGCCAAGTTAAAAAGCTGATCATGGCTGGTTTCTCAGCAGGCAGTACACAGACACTAGCCCACTTTATGGGGACTGTAACGGACCATCTTAAACATTCGGAGCCTACTCAACTTTCTGAGAACTGCAGAGCTCCTAAAATGTGTACATACATATTATTTATTGCCTCTTCTCCCCCCGTGATCCGTCTGTCTGCTGAACAGAACTGAAATCTTTAACTGTAGGCGAGAAGCTCATCTCTTCAAAAAGAACCTCACATACTGATCATCCTCTTCTCTTTTGCTGAATCACATCTCCTCCTCCTCCTCCTCCTGTATTAGTTCTAATCTGCTCTAGTCAGACTGAAAAACCTTCAGCTCCCTTTTTCTCGCCATCAAACCAAATGAAGCTAATTTGTCATGATTGTTTATCTGCTGCTGCAACTTTGGCCTCTGTTTTGTTAGCTGACAATAATAAGTTGGAGAATTAAAAGACAAACCGTCTTTATTCTTCACCTTCCCGTCTTTCACATCATTCATCTCTCGTCATTTTCAAAAAGCATCAAGAGATAAAGTGAAAGTCGTCCTTTCTTCTGTCACCTGATGCAAAGTTTTGCCCTTTAATGTTTTTCTGCGTCACACTGACATTAGCACTGTGTCTAATAAAGAGATGGATGATGTTGTTGCTGTGCCAGTTACGATCTAACTCACTGCATACGGTGCAAACACACACACTCCTGTGTGCTCACTTTCTACTCTAACCTCTAATTCTGTTGTTTATTTAGTAATCATTGAAACGGAGAATGAAACAAGTGTCATCATTTTCCCAGACCTTTACATTTCTTTCTCATAACATTATAAACCCACTGTGCAGTTTGCACAAGCTTTCAAACTCGCTGATCCCAAACAACATGACCACATCAGTGCAGCTTTGGGCTTTTCCTTCTTTTTACTGAGAGTTTCAGTCTCAACATCCAGTACGACTGTCCAGCTGAACTTCACCGGCTACTGTTTTTAAGCCCCTGTGATATTCGGTTTATTCTTAAACTTCCACAGAAAGTCCTTCTGCAGTCATTTTGATTCTCCTTGCACTCGCTTTGTCTGTTTGCAGTAGTTTTGAATCTCTGCTAAGACACTGCAACTATTGGAAAAAGACTCAGAAATGCAGCCATTTTCAATGAGCCTTCACTGAGACTTTCACATGACTCTTTGGTCATTTTGCAGTTGGTTCTTTGTCTTTTAAGCTCTATTACCTTCAAAATAAAGGCCCCCTGGCCTGGACATGTGCACAATTGATTATTTATTCCTGAATTGAACTTTTTGTGCCTATAACATAGATATGGTTTCTTTCTGTTGACTGCTCACTGCATATATTAAACACCTCACTGTATTAAAAATCACACAACAGATAAATATTGACTCCCTGAAACTGTACAGAACCACAATCAAATATCTGAAACAGCACCTTCATTAAACACCACAAGGTGAGTCTGTCCTTTGTCCGTTCACTTGTTTCATTCATGTTCATCCACACAAACTCTGAACAACCAATCTCTGACCAATCATAGTTTTGATTTCTGTAGTTGCCATAGCCCCGAGGTGTAGTTACACTTTTAGGAAATCCACATCATAGATGGAGGCTACGTGCAGGAGCCCTGTTGTAATCCCTTAACGCAGAACTATAAAATGACTATTAAATCACGTGGACATACGAGAGAACGAGACACTTGAACGGACAAGTGTGAATGAGCTCCTCCTTCCTTCCACCTAATGAATGGAGGCGTAACCCTGCTTCCTCTTCTTTCTCCACCATTCCTGCATTTTCACAGTATCAACAAAACATGTTCAGAGTCTTCTTTCTTTTGCCCTTTCCCTCCTGTGTCCTCACCGCGTCTTTGCAACTCTCTTGAGGCAAACAACTCATCCTTCTAACGAAAAGCACACACGTTATACCTCATTTGTCCTGTCCTGTCCTTTCCTGTAACGCTTCACAACCCTGTGTTAAGTGATTATTCAGCCATCTTTCTCTACACAACGTTAGAGTGAGACAAAGACTGTAACAACAGCTCTTATCTCTGTAACCTGGACTTTCCTATAAGCATCCATCCATTTTAGCCTCGCAGACGTCACTCCACCGCCCTCCTGTATCAGGCCCGATCCTTTCACTAGCTCTCTCCCTCTCATTGGTCTCGCTTCCTTCACCCGTACACTTCGCTGGGACTCTCTCTGTTAGGCTATCAGTCTCTGCCGGGCTTAGCAGCTCGTTCTTAATCAGCTTACTGCCAATGAGACTAAGCCCGAGCTGAAAAGGCGATTGAGGGAGGCCGTTTAGCCACTAGCTGACAACTGGCAATAGCTGGGGGGGGATGGTGTCAAAACTTAGCGGGGAAAGGGAATGAAATTTAAAAATGAAACTAATATCATCTTGGGTTTTGAGAGAGCGGAGACCAACTTGAGAGTGAAGATAAAGCCAGACAAAGGAAGAAGAATCTGTGTATTTCAGTTTTAAGGCAGCCCTTCTTGTGGCTCCAGCAGGAAACTCTTCAGCCGCTAAGCCACGCTTCAGCCCCGTGAGGCCATGAACTACCACAATAGCATCAACTCTTTTAGTGTCAACATTTTCGGTTGCTGGCTGGGCTGTTTTTTTCTTTTTTCTGTGGCTAAGCTGTGGATAAAAACTGGGATGTTCTCCAAATGGCCCAGTTTTAGATTTCCCCCTCGAAATTCCAGCCCTTGCTGTCCCATTAGTTACAGTGAGAGGCGTGCTGGAGAACAAAGCTTTGGCCGTTGAAAGCTGTTTGGATAAAGAGGCTGTGGAAGGAAAAGCTGCTGTCGCTGCAGCGAGCAGAGCTGGATGTCCAGAATCAAAGAGATGCTTTCGTTTCTCAGAGTTTCATGAGAAACGGGTTGGATTGGAAATCTGAACATCTGAGGACGCGTGTGGAAGCCCAAGATATAAATGTGAAACATGCTGCTTGATTTAACACGTGACCAGCAGTGAGGCTTTTTTACAACTTCAATTCCAAATAAGTTGGGACAATGTGTAAAATCTAAATAAAAACATTCATCATTTACAAATCTCATCGACCCAAATTTCTTTTAACAGTAGAACATAAAACAACAGATGTTAAATCAGACATTTTACCATTTCATGGACAATATGAGCTCATTTTGAATTTGATGGCAGCAACACATCTCAACAAAGTTGAAACTGGGTGACGGTTCAACCACTGTCTAAAAGCATCTGGATTCTAGCTGCTCAACAGTCCTGAGCCTTTGTTGCTGAATTTAAAGTTTTATGATGCACCAAATGTTTTCTATTGGTGAAAGGTCTGGACTGCAGACAGGCCAGTTCAGCACCAGGACTCTTCTCCTGTGAAGCCAAGCTGTTGTGATGGATGCAGTATGTGGTTTATCATTGTCTTGCTGTAATATGAAAGACCTTGAGACATTGTCTGGATGGAGCATATGTTGCCCTAAAACCTGTACATCCTTTTCAGCATTGGTGGGGTCTTTCCAGATGGTTAAGCTGCCCACATCAGAGACACTAATGCCCCCCCCCCCCCCCACACCATCAGAGGTGCAGGCTTTTCAACTGTCCGCTAACAAGCTGGATGGTCCCTCTGCTTTTTAGTCCGCAGGACACTGTGTCCATGGTTTCCACAAACAATTTCAAATTTTGATTCATCTGACCACAGAACAGTTTGTTACAGATTGGTGAACCTCTGCCCATCTTTGCACTGACCTGTTGCCAATTAACCTAATTAGTTGTCAAATTTGCCATTTGTTTTTTATTTGCAGCAATTACTTACTTTTCCAGCCTTTTGTTGCCCCTGTCCCAACTGTTACAGATGTGTTGCTGCCATCACACATTTCATTACCATGAAATGGTAAAATATCCGTTTCAACGTCTGATGTGTTGTTTATGTTGTACTGTGAATAAAATATTTGCGTTGCATTCTTTATGTGCATTTTACACGTCCTAACTTTTTTTGAATTGGGGTTGTACTTTCACAATGAAGTCGCCCATTATAGTGTCACCAGCAACCTCTGCTTGATTAGTACATTTTTAAGCTTCTTTTTTAACGTAATCTGGTAACAACAACTACCTGACGGGCTGTGAAGAACTGTATCAGAGCAGGGAGACAGGCCTGGGCAGAGCAGCTCTTCTAAAGCAAACACTCCGCAAAACCAAGTATGTTGTTTTGAAGTTCTTGTTTTTCCTGTGTCCCGTCATACGTGTTGATATTTTTGTACCCTGCTGCCAACTCGAGGTTTAATATTCAGTTTCTATTAGCTCTGTAGTTGGTCGCCACACACTCGAGGGAAATATCTGGCTTTTAAATGTCTAAAACTTTCCTCACCACCTAATGAAACCCTTTCACATTTAATTTATTGTGTATTACCTTTGTGGTCTGTACAAATATTTGTATAATAATTTATTTTAAGGCCTAAACCATGAAATAAAAGCTTTTTTAATTCCAGTGTTTCCGGGAGCCTTTGGAGCTCATTTACATTTTCCCTGTATGTCCCCGTGTCCCTTGGCAAGATACTGAACCCCAAGTTGCTCCCAGTGGGTCAGGTGAGCACCTTGCATGGCAGCTTCCACCACTGGTTTGTGACTGTGTGTGAATGGGTGAATGAGAAGCAACATTGTAAAGCGATTTGGATAAAAGCACTATATAAGCAGCCATTTACCATTTAACATATTCATTGCATTTGAATATTTCATTTTTTTTCTTTCCTAAACAGTGGCCTTTTTTTAGAACTTTCTGAATTGGACTTGGGACAGACAGTTTGTCTTTATAGGTAAATACATATCTAATATAATTTACAATGTGGATCTTTCTGGATGCACTGTATCTCAAGATGACATTTAAGTCTTTAATTAGTTTAATTTAAATAATTAAGACAGTTGACTGCGATGGGTATAATGGTGCATAATGAAATCCAATGACCACTAAGTGATCTCAAGCAAACTACAATTTTCATACCTGCTCTATTAAATATGATACACACAATTTAAAAATGATTTTTCTATAACAGAGTACAAAATATTAATTAATTACTCGACGTGTAATATTAGTATGACTATAGACCTGGGAGAACCCTCGACTCTGTCTGTTTGTCTGCTGCTAACCTCCATCATCCAGCGGCTAATTTGCAGGGGGAAGGGTGGAGGGAGCCCCGGGGATCAGAGGCTTAACAGGGAGGGGCCGCAAACCACAGACAAATTATAGACCCTCCCCTAACATAGCTGGTCACATTAAAAGAAAAAACATCCTCTTCGATCAAGTTTGCCGGGGAAGAAAATATGATCCAACCCCCTCCTTCTCCCCTTCACTGTGGGTGGAGGTTAACTGGAGCTGCTCTTGCTCAGTCTGTTTTTACCGTTTCTGTGCAGCTTTTCTTTTGAATGCACAAGTGACTTTTTGACATTCTCATGACACCTGCTCCACCAGCCTGAACAAACAAATTGGAAGCCATTTCCTTCCCCCCCACTCTGCTCTCCCTTCCTCTGGTACAGCCTTGGATAAGTGGTGGCAGCAGCAACATCTGGCCTGAAAACTGCTGAGTTCCCAGTTCCTCTTAAGTGCAGGCTTAAGTCCGTGGGTCCGATTTAAATTTTTGGAAAAACCAACTCAAACTAAAATGGTTGCTCTGGCTCGCCTCCCTTGGAGGGGGAAAAAACAAAAAGCAGTCAGGAATTTTTTTTCTGTTCTCCCAAAAAAGCAAAAGGGATTAGACAGGTCCTCTAAAAACAGAAGAAGATGGAAAAAGGTTTGAAGGGTGAAACAACAGATTAAGGAGCAGAGAAGCACAAAGAGCGACTGAGAGGAGGAAAACATATCACTGGAGGGCAATTATCTGGGCTATTTCTGGAAGACTGCTTTTCCAACCTTCAGTAGGCAGGGAGAGAACAGGGAGGGTCTGTTTGGCATCTGGCTGGAGTAGGTGGACAGTGGAGAGACGAGGGGGGAAGTAAGAGAGGGACAAGTGACTGAGTGCATGGATTGACAAACCTAAAGACAGTAGCACAAGGTCCTGCTGTCCCTTCCAGACTGAGTGAGCAGGCATTCAGAGCAAGAAAAGAACAGAGGGGGAGGTGGGGGGTGGAAAGAGGATGATAAAGGCAAGATAACAGAGGTAAAACTCAAACAGATGAGGTCCAGCACTAACATCTGTCACTGAATCTGCAGCGGTTGGTCAACAGATCATTGGTCAACACATGTTGATGTAGAGACATGAATTTGTGTCAGTGTCCCCGCATCGACGTCTGGTTTGCATCATATGGACGAACCAGACAAACCAGTTCCAGTAATGGAAAGAAAGCAGCCTCTCCAATCATGAACCTTCACGACACGCATCACAATTTCTTTAGAAAAGCTTTCTCACAGTCTGGGCTTTAACCCGCCTTAAAAAGAATAAATAAAAAAGCCCCACAAAATCCTGAAGGGACTGTTAAAAATGATTAAATTAACTAAAATAAACTTGAGGACCAACAAAACATCGCAACATTCCTCAGAAACATGAAATGCTCTGCCTCTGCACGGATCTATAAATACTATAATGATAACTCTTGGGTTGAAAACTGCTCCTGGATGTGTGCGACCCAAGACAAGCTGTAACAATATTTAAGTGCATGGAAAAGGTGCAGCTGCAGAATCCATTCGGTTACAAAAACAATGGACCCAACATTGGGTTTCGGTGAACGAGCCACATCTTTGGGTTCATTTCCTCCATCTTTGGTGCCATCTAGATCTAAAAATTCCCATTTAGATGCACAAACTGCCAACGCAGTGCAAAGCTTGATAACAAGTCAAGTTCAGTTTGTTGGCTAAACACTCACTGTCTGAGCCTGTACATCGGCACAGTGAGGTACATTACGAGAAAAACATCGCATCATTAGTCGGCTATAACAGCCAACAAGTGTTTAACCACCAGGTAAAGTTGTGCGTGACTGTCGGGGGATTTGATTGGTTTACAGGCCCTGACAGCACAAGTGTCAGTTCTCCAAAGGAAGAAAGACAGATTACAAACAAACAGGACAAAAAAAGGAAAAGAAAGTGAAGCATCGGTTGATATAATCAAAAAACAAACACCCTAAAAATCCTCTGACCTTTAAAGACAATAACAAGTTAAGTAAGATGTCCACAGTCATAATAGCTATAGCTTTCACACTTTCTGCTTTCTGTTTACTCTGCGTGCTCTCATCAAACTCGCTGCTCTGTCGTCACACCAATTTTTTTGCTCATTTTCAAGTCCTGTGATCAGACTTGTCTGGAATGAAGTGAGGCAAATTTACACCATGTTTTGCGCAGTGCAAACACTTTGGCAGAGAGATGAAGAGATGAAAGAGACAAAAACAAGAGCACAGAAAAAACAAAGAACTCATTAGCAAGTTGCAAACGCCCAAAGCTTGAGCAGACCTGACGGTGCAGAGCGACACAACAGGCCTGCAGCTGCTGCTGAGGGCTTTTAACTGCAAGACACAGAGGATTAGAAAAGTAGGCGAGAGAATAGAGGACAGGAGGAGTGAGAGGTGGTTCAGTGAGGGGGGGGGGGAGCAAAAAGTGGGATGAAGGAGAGTGAGACAAAGTTGGGGGACAGAAAAAAGAAGATGGAAAAAGTAAGTGAGAGGAAATGGAGGGGAAACAACAAGCGCAATGAGGAAACACTAAAAGGAAAAGATGAGGCAAAGATGTGCAGTAAATGGGGGAAAATTGTTGAGATGGAGAAAAAGTGGATGAGGGATGTTGAACAGGATCAGCTTTCCAAAGATGAAGAGATGATGTGAGCAAGATGATGAAAATGGGTCAGTTTGTAGGAACAAGGAGGTCGTCTGAGGCTGGAGACGAGCTGAAGATTACTGACAACTCCAGCGTTTGACACTCCACACAGACTACAGAGAAGGTCTGGATGGACGGTGCTTAGTGCCACTGCACCGACTGCACATGTGCCAGGAAGCTAGTTCTCATACATTGTGAACTCTAACGTGTGACACTGTTCATGTGAAGCATCACACACGGCTGGACAACACACAATCCCTAGTAAATAAATCTGATTCTGAAAAGTGGACTTGCACTGTGTTCAATCACAGGGACAGTTCTGCAAGTCCTCAGATGGGACGTCTTAAAAATACCATTCCAGTCTGAAATTGTGGACATGCAAGTGGTGCTCATTCACCGACAGGTTAAATGAAGCTACACAAAACTAAACCATCACGTTATTTGGATCTAAAAGGCCTCAAAGAAATCGGTTTTTGCTTTTTCATGATGCAACCACAAAATTTAAGTCGACACTAAACTCAAAATATGTGTATTTAGTTACACATAACCTGAAAACAATCCCAAGAACTTTAAACACTCTACACCCAACTATTGCACAAATGTGTTGAGATGTCGCTTAGATTCTCTAATCAGCAAAAAGCATGAATACTGGGGGTAATAAATGTTTCACGATTGGACAATAACTTCAACTCATGAGCCTGAATTTGGCTTTTCACAGTTCATCTGAACTGAATCTGCATTTCAGTCTTTGAGAAGAATAAATAAATATAAATGAACAAAAGTATGTAAATGCTCACACAGTCTCACGACAACAAAATCAGAGTCAAAACGAACAAAAACATGCGGGATGAAGTCTAAACATATGACGCCTACCAATTCACAATTCTAATGAGGCAGCTGTGAACAGTTCAGACAATGTTACCGTCATCCGCATATTAATATCAGCATCTCTGATGAGTTTCAGTGCCAAACTTAATATGCCAGTGCATGTCTGAGTGAGACAGTGAAAAGGCTGCCGAAGCTGAAGGTGGGGACAGGAGCAAAACTCCAGGCCGATCTTCAGATGCAGTTGATGCAGAGCTCAAATCTACAACAGCAAACTCTCAAGTGGAGCACTGGGAGCAGCCAGGAGCCTGGATGAGGAACCGAGAGAGGGAGGGGAGGCTGGCGCAGCACAATGCCTTAGTGTAGCCCCTCAGCGAGGCCTCAAAACAAGGCACAATGGATGCACTGTCAGCAGCCCTTCTTCACTTCCATAGGTCTCCCTGACACCAGGCCTCTCCCCTTTTTCAATAAGCAGCACAACAACCTTTTCAGGAGCCGGAGCAACGGTCTGCTCCTCGACCACTGGGCTGAAAGAGACCATTCTGCACTCAACGGTCGCAGTTTGAGATGCTTTTTTGTGTTTCTCCCGATTTTTTTTCATTCCATTGCTGCCGCCGACATGCCATTAGAGAATGTGAGATTACCACCATGTTGCTGCTCGCTAAGCTTTTTCTTGCTCCTAATGGCTTGTGGGTAGAGCTACTGAAAACTGAAAAACCGCAGGGGTTGAAAACACTGTTGGCCCAGAGTACAGAGTTCAGAGATTTCTGGATCAATGGATGAAGTTTCCATTCAGGAAAAGGAGAAAGAAAGTGTGGAATAAAAAATTTAAAGCAGAGGTGACCATCAATGATTCATTGACAAGACAGGAAGGCATTTAAAAATGCAGTCGCTTCAGGTAAGAGCATCCATTCTTAAAAACGCCGGACGAGGCCTCAGTCAGTAAACACCTTCTCCGAGGACTGAAGACGGCCTTGCATTCATTGAGCAGGTCGACCACTTTGGTAGCAGCCATTAGCCAACTGGAGCGGCTCAAATCCTGCAACCCCCCTGCTCTGTTGTATGGTGTCAGCTTTGTGCTGTCATGGCTGCGGCTCGCAAAACGTCTCTTTGACAAATACTGCGGTCAAATTTGGTGTTAAGACATTTTAAAGAACGTCTCCTGTCTGTTCACGTGACTTTCAAATGAGCAAAATATGGACCTATGTTACAAAAATGTGCTTAGTCTACAACTTCCAATATACGATGACTTCAAGAACTTTCTGCCTGGCAAACAAAATGTACCTTGATCTGGACCAGGAAGCCAACAGTTACTAAGAGAGCCTGAAGGTAACTGTTCACAGATGCTTCCAATCCAAAATGATGGAGCTCAAGAAGATCTTCCAATTAGAATGGGCATCACCTGCCCATATCCAGGTGTGAGAGGTCTGTCTTACCCAAGAAGACCCAAACCAGTAACTGCTGCCAAAGGTGGCTTCTACATAGCAGTGTGAATACTTTTGCAAATGAACGAGTACAGTTAAATTTGACTTTGTCCTCATGGCTGTACATCAATGGGAAATGGGATTCTACGTAATAAAGGGAGGAAAAAGTGAACACTTTAATGCACAAGTTCCCATATAACATATATAAGTACTTTTTAATAATAGTATTTAAACTTTTTAGTATTTTGTAAATTTTCAGAGCAGAGTTTAACATCTCTCAATGTTGAAGTTCACCTATCAGAAAAACCAGCTGGTTTCTGTCCTTGCATATTGTCCAGGATGAGACACTTCAGCACGAGGACACAGATCCTCTGCTGAAGTGTCCTTGAGCAAGGTGCTATGCTGGATTTGGCCTCTGACCTCCTGTGAAGAGGCATGAGCACAAAAGCAACTTCTGTGTAATCAGTAAACCTCCACGTTGGCGTCTCCCATGTGTCAGGATGTGTTTTCATACGTTTTAGTTTTTCTCTTTATTCAGTTTAACTTTCTTCGATTTCAATTTTTTCTCTGATTATCGTTTGTTTTCGTTTTTCGGCGTTTGTTTCAACAGTTATGATGGTTTGTTATTTTTCCATATGTTTATCACCATTTTTAGTTTGTTTTCCCATTTCTTTCACAGATGTTCAACTTTGTAGGCCATGATGTCACTTTGAGTTTTTTTGTGTGTTTTGTCTTAAAACTTTTTTCTTTTTTGCACTTGTGTGTTTTGAGGTCTTTTTTCTTCATAAGGTAAAAGGCCTCATACTTAGGGTGAATCAGACATTTAGGGGTCAGCAGCATCTTATACTGACATGTGGAACCACAAACCATAAAAGTAATAGATGACACTCGCTACTGGAATTAGTTAATTGTTTAGGGAATCGCTGCCACTATATTTGTGTCCCTTCATATTTGTTTCCATGTCCTATTTTCTACTCCCAGAGGCTTTGGCCGCAAATCTTGTGCCTTCGTAATGCGTTCTTTGGTGGGATTGTCATCCATGTTTACATCTACTGTCACAAACCCATGTTGTTAAAGAGCATTTTGTCCAAACATTTTGCTTGACGAAAATAAAACTTCTAAATGCAGTGAACACTGGACTCCTCAGTGAAATGTTGTAGCGTTCAGATTCACAGAGATCTAGCAAACTGCAACCAGATGACTGGAGCTCAACTAACCACAGAACGAGGACGGGGGGGGGGAGACTCCTATAAAGCTTTAAGATGGTACCTAAAACCAACATTAAGTGCAGGAGGCTCAAAACAGAGCCACAGGAAACCAATTTCCCCCAGCACCATTAAAAAGGGGGAAAACCTTCAGCTTTTCTCTGCACTGCAGTAAACCCATTAAATTCCTCTGAAAGGTTCGGTGTCAAGCACTGGATGCATGTTACCGGGGGGCGGGCGAAGATCCCAAAGGTGTTTGGAAGCAAAAACACTAAATTGAGCATCTATCTTTCTGTCGCAGGTCATTATTCTGGGCGACAGGAGCAGTGCGGCTTCATCAGTGTTGGAAAGAATCCTTCGTGTCAGGGGGTGGGTTTGACCCCTGTGGCAGAGGAAGATGGGCTGGTGTTGCATTAGACGTGAGCAAATACTCAATCCCCCTAGATTTGATCCAGTTAAGCATCTTTTGTTTGCACTAAGATTATTTAATGGTTTGAGGCATCGGCAGAGATCTGAGCAGAAGCAAACATAATTAAAAAGAATTCTGTGTATGTTAAGAGTTGTTTATCAGGTAAACCGAGTGTTATTAACAGTAGGTGAGTCATCAAATTTGGTATTTATGGGAAATATTTTGTACAATCGCCAATTTATTTTTTAAAAACCATTTTAATTTGCCGTTCAGACAGTCTTTTTGGAAAAGGGGGTAACAGAGGCCACATTTACTCATAAAAGCAGTTCTATTTATGGAGCTGCACAAAAAATATGTAGAACCTTATGTTAAAATAAGACGGGCAGAACATTTGATGAGAGAAACGTAACTGTAGATTTTACATCACCATGCAGCTTTAAGCTACGTTAGCATGAAGCACAAATCTTCCACTTAACTGATGCTAGTTTAGCTGCATTGTGGGTAATGTAGGCACCAAGGATGGAAAATTAATCCAATAAATATGAAATTATTATTTTTTTAATCAATCTACTCTGTACCACTGAGACCCACTCATGCCTCCAGCTACTTCAGCAGTGAGGCTGCTCACTGGTACCATGGAGAAACCACATTTTACCTGTTTGGCCAATGAAATAAGGACTGGTTCTAAGATTCTCTATTTGCTGGTCACTGCACGGCTCTGATCTCCCAGAAAAGGCTTCCCTCACATTTAAATAATAGACACTCTTACTGGTTTTATGACTGATGGCCATTTTGGTAACAACTCTTTACAAAACCTCATTAATGTACAGAAACTGAAAGAAAAAGCTGTTGAAGACGGTGGTGAGACCAGAGATGTTGTTCGGCTTAGAGACAGTGGCACTGAAGAAAAGACAGGAGGCAGAGCTGGAGGTAGCAGAGCTTAAGATGTTGAGGTTCTCTTTGGGAGGGACGAGGATGGACAGGATCAGGAATGAGGACATCAGAGGGACAGCTCATGTTAGATGTGTTGGAGATAAAGTCAGAGAGGACAGACTGAGGTGGTTTGGACATGTTCAGAGGAGAAACTGTGAATATATCGGTAGAAGGATGCTGAAGTTGGAGCTGCCAGGCAGGAGGTCTAGAGGAAGACCAAAGAGGAGATTTATGGATGTAGTGAGAGAGGACATGAAGTTAGTTGGTGCAGAGGACAGGGTTAGATGGAGGCACAACATTCACTGTGGAGACCCCTGAAAGGGAACAGCTGAAAGGAAAAGAAGATTAATGCTCAGAAATATCAACATGCTGCCACCAACCTTTTTCCCAGAGTGCTGAGTGGCGTGCTGAGGCTGAGTGGAGGTCGTGGTGGTTTGCGGTTGCATCCCGTCAGCCTTCTGGCAGCTGGTTCCTTCTTTGGGGTCTCTGCCTTGTGAGCTGAGCTGGCACCAGACTTGATGTTGAGGTCTTTCAGGACGTCGTAGTTGATCTTGGAGGAGATCCTCTTCTGCTCCAGCATCTTTTCAATGGCTTCGTCCGCGGTGCTGGCACGGATCGGGGCACGCCTCTTCGCGGGGCCTCTCGGCTGTCGCACAACATTTCAGCAAAGTTTATAGCAGGTATTGCTGCATGAGCAAAAACATCTGGGAAATTTTTGATTTTTAAAAAAGTGGTCAATTACCATCCTGAATATATAAACTGATATAAAAAATATGTTTTTTTATGGGAATTTCTCAGGTCACATGAAACTTCCGCCATATTGGACATGTCACCATTTGTCCTGACAGTCAACTTCATGTATGACACATACATACATACATAAGTAAAAAACATATTTATTTAAAATACTCAAATCCTAACAGCATATTTTCAAAGTTTTCTGAGATTGATTTCCACTAATGTCCTAATTTTGTCATGCAGAGAAGCTCTGACACCACCATGCAGATGTATAGCAGCTATAAAGTTTAGCACAGTTATCATCTTACATTGCCTGTTAGTGTGTTTAAAAACTTCTTATTGGCTGTGAATGCGAAGTAAAGCTGTGGCTAAAGGGAAAGTCGATGTTTTTGCCGGACATTCAATCATAAAGCAAAATTAAATGCTTGACTGTTATTAGGATTCATCATCTGTGAAACAAATTTCATGTCCGAGCAGTTAAAACATGTAGATGTTTTAGTCTGGACCAAAGTGCTGGACTATCCATCAGACAGTTTGTAGCAAATAGAAAGTTCAAACTTTGTTGTTTATTAGGCTTTAATTGGTTTTTACTTCAGAAAGAACTTCAGTAGGAACAGGGACGAAAATTGTCACAACAAATGAGCTTCTGCTCGATCAAACTTTACTAGCTTTATTCCAATTCCATTTACTGCAGCAGATCAGCAGATGTTATGTGGAAACATTTTCCCTCCCCGTGAGCCAATGCAGGACCCTCGTTGGAGGGATTTGACCCCTAAAGTGTGAGAGAGTAATTTCAGACCACCAAAGGCCCATCTTTGCCAGCAAATTTACAGCAGAATGCATTTATATAATCAGCAATTTATCTCAATTAAGACAGAAGATTGGGGTTATCACCCAGCTTCTATTATCCCACATTAACCTTGACCTCACTCCAAAGTCTGGCTACAGTTCAGCAGAGCTTGTTTACCACAAACTTTTAGGCTCATTCACGCATCTTACATCATCTTCATTTACTCCATTTCAGGCCGTTTAACTTCAAAACCCTAAATTTCACAGAAATGTGAGCCCAATCATTCATCTCAGGATGAAATGTCTTCATTTCATGCAGAAACAGAACAAGAAAGTCCTTTGTGTTATTTATTTACTCGCTCCTTTGTCGGTGATGTAACATTACACTGCTGGTTGGATCAGGGCTGTCAGGAGGCTGCGCGTCTCGTTAGATCTGTTCCACTGCAGTTAATCCAGCTAGTTAAAAGCTGTGAACAGATGTTGGGCCTAACAAAGGCTCCGCACCGAGCCAAAAACCAGCAACAGGAAATGAGTAGCAGCCAGTTTCAGCGGCCTTGCTGCTCGTCTGATTATCTGTCTCAGAAACTGGAGCCGAATGGTGTTTGCTCTCCTGACAAATTCTCCATGTTACACAGTCTGTTTTCTGATTCATCAACTTCGACTCTCTAACCAACACGCTGTGTCTTTTATTGCTGAGTGTCTGACCTGCCTACGTTTTTAAGGCTCAGTGCTTTTACCTTCTTTTCTTTGTAGATCCCAAGCTCTTTCTCCTTTGCTATCTTGGCCTCCTTTTCTGAAAGCACAGACAACAAACAGGATGCTATTCTAATAACGCAGGCACAAAATGTTTAGCCCCGGGCGCACGGATTGTGTGGGCATCTCAAATCATACCTCCGCAAAGCAGCTATGGACAACAGATAACAATTCAGACTGATTATTCACTTTAAGACAAACAACTTTTAACGTTGATGTGCAGGAGAATGATGATTTTAAACGTTTAGAAAGCCAGTTCTGAAGTACCTTTCTGCTCCTTGAGGTAGTCTGAGTTTTCTGCCATCCAGAGCGCGGTCTTGATTTTGACTTCTTTGTCATTCAGCAGATACTGCAGAGAGGCAGAGGGAGCAACAGTTCACGTCAGGACAAAGCACATTTATCACAACCAAACCTCTGCTAGTTTTCTGAGTGAGTTAAATTAATATGCTGTTACATACACTGCTACGAAAAGATGTTCAACAATAGATAAAAAAAAAAAAAGACCTAAAAATGCTGACTGAGTGACTTATCGCATAAAAGTTTTTGTTATTTTATGAATTATACATTTAAAGTTTCCAATTCCATAGATTTGCATTTTGTAAATCAGACACAGCTGAGGTCCAGAGAATTTATCACTTACAAACCCTTACTGCAAGTACCATAATCTGATACATAAATATGGAGTGCAAGTACTTTCTGAACCTGCGATATGTAAAAGTAAAATGCCTTGCAGGCCGGTTTGTGTTTTTTTTCTGCATAAGCAGATTCTAAATAAAACATACAGTACGTCTAACTGAGTGAGAAACAGACATAATATCTATTCTTTCAATCTATTCACAGTTAAGGGCTGTTAAAGAAGTGACAACCGACGTGGAGGTTTATTTACATGTTCTTGCTCATTCGGACTTTGTTTGTGCTGTTTTTTCAGGTCTTGGTGATTATTTTCTTTAACTATAATTTAATTTAGTTAGTTTTTTTAAAGCCACGCTGTAATTCAGGATGGGTTTCTGTCAACTAGACCGAGATTATAAGTAGCAGCAGCATCTATCGAAGAGAGAATTTTAAATCCCTTGTGCATTTTAGTCTGAAAGGAGCTCAGTAAACAGCAGGTACGTACCAGCTCTATCTCACTGTCATCTATTCCACTCAGGTCCAGCTCCCCGCTGTCAGCAGCACCATCTGTCACAGAGACAAAAATCACAACGGACACACTTAGAAAATTTGCTGTAATGCAGATTTCACAGCAGCCTTCTGGTCCCAAAGGGATGAAACAGGAAACAAAATCCTGCAGCATATCTTCTCTGTGGAGCATCTTCCATCAGGGGTTAATCAGCAAATAAAATGCACTGTGACTCCTGATAAGACGTTAATAGGCTTAACTCACTTTTAAGCGGATCTACCTTAACACACTCTTTTCAATTACGATACGCTTTCTAGATTGCAGGGCGCTTTATTTTGAAACAGGGAGGTGCTGAAACGGCAGTTTGCATTTTTCAAGCCGGGGAGCCAGAGGCGCACTCTCCTGTGATGAGCTGATTGCAAGAGTGAAACAACAGACATTTTTAGTGTGTTGACAAAAGAAAGAGGCATTTGAAATCCCCAGGTGTGCACACGGTTCAATTTAGGAAGAGAACAGTTCAAAGAAAATGTGATTGACTTTGATAAAAGGAAACAAAAGGCTTTTTTCATGTCTTTTCAGGTGGAGGGAGCAGGAGCAGGAGAGAAGCGTCGAAAGAAATTCAGCAGCTTTCACTCCAAAGATCAACCACGTTGATTAGCTTTTTTTGGAACAAAGTGCGGTTCGTTTCTGGCTGCCTGCAGTCATCAGACAGTCAATCAAAGCAGCAAAGATGGAAAGAAACGTTCTAAAGATGCAGTAAGTGGCAGGTTTATAGGAGTCAGCTTGCCGTCTTTGACATGTTCACAGAGGCCCTCCTTCATCGAGTTCAATCCCCCAGAAGGGCGGCAGCTTCTAAGATGTGCCGCCCAAGTCCACAGGCAACATTCCCGCTTAATTAACAGGCGACAGGTGCACGGGGATGGTGAGATGGGGAGGAGAAACACACGTGCTCAGACAGTGAAGGGTGTGTTCGCGGGACAACTGAGGAGGTTAGGAGGAGGAGGGGGGTAATCTAGTCATCCATTTGAGCTCAGCTAGCAGATTGCAGCTTCCTTAGGAAAAAAAAAAAATCCAGAGAGAAGAGACAGGTCAGTCGCTATCTGTCGGGCCCAGCCCTCTAAGAACTTCCTCTCCGTGAAGTGTGAGGGCGAGATAAGAACAAGACAAGTCCTGGGAGAGATCTGCAGCTCCAGGGGGCAGCGAGGCAGCAAGACCAAGAGCTGATAACACCAGTCAAACCCTGGAGAGTGGAGGGGGGAGGGGGGAGGTAATTACCCATTTATTATTCGGCTGCAGCTTTGATAGATCTACATGTGCTAATTTGCGGAAGACTCTGCAGAGCTCAGCTGTGCAAAGTACAAGAAAGATTGTCAACTAATGAGGAGATCAACATAAGAAGTTGTTGATGCTAAAACAGCACAAATCACAATAAGAAGTGACCGGAAACTGCTATTGGTCCCAAGAAGGAACCTGAGTGTAGAGTTTTATGAACCTTAAATCCAGTTTCAGGTGAGGACTGTGCACAGCCACCATGTGTTTAATGAACAAACACACCAAGAGCTTTGTAGTACATGAAAAACTTAACCTACTGTACTACAGCTGTATCACAAGATATTAGCATACTGTCAAAAAGTTACATGAGTCATTTTAAAAAGTTGAACAGATTCTGGATTTATTGCGCAGTGGAATATTTCAAGGCTTTTTTGTTTCAGTTTTGAGGACGACGACTAACAGCTCTGGATAATGACATATTTTTGAAGACGATTCAAAAAAGGATTTACAATACAGAAGGTTTCCAACAGTAGGTTCACTTCTTGACGGTGTGTGAGCAGTGATACTCTGCCTGTATCGAACACGATCTCCATGACGATGCTACTAAATAAAATCCAAATTAACTAAACCACAAAGCTCGACAATTGTGCACACAAAACATAGCTTTTTATGTGAAGGTTATGTTTTTAAGGAGGCCTCTGTGCTCTCAGGCTGAACCTGTGCTGTGACCTGATTCTTTGGACACCGGTCAGGTTTCTGTACCTGCAGAGCTAAAATTGTGTGTAGGCTCATTTATAATTAATGTTACTGCTGAGATTAATTTAGCTCCCAGAAATCTCTGAAGGGGCTTTTTGTCTGTTGCAAACACATCCATCTCAATCCAGCCACTTGATTAAGAATGTGTTTCTGCACTGATGCATCCTTGACTGTTTTACCAAGACACAGGGTTTGCGTTGTGTGGAAACAATCCCAAACTATTATTTCCAGGTCTGTTTCTCACGCAGAGAGCTCTGCTGCTCTGAGTCTCCACCCTTATGCATATAAACAAACCAGCATCTGATTGACTCTTTGGTTCTGAAGTCAAACACACAACAGATTGAAGTTGTGATTTAATTGAAAGTCAAAATAGCAGCAGAGTCCCAACAATCATCTGACAAATTCTACATCATTTATTAAAATAGAAAAACAAAAAACCACAACATGCCAGCACTTTAAGATTTTCCTCCTCTGGAAAAGCTCAATTTCTTGTGACAAATGTGAACACACTGAACTAAAGTTACATTTCAGTACTTGACTGTGGGTTTGTTTGATGGCCAGCACTGATCATGCAGCCATCTTAGAAAGGCGAGATCTTTCAAGATAATCATCTAGATCTTGCTGGATTCATATGGGCTGACTACATAAACTCTGACACAGGTCACAGTGAACTTATGAAGGACTTTCTACTTGTTAAGTAGTGTCACCCTAGATTCCAGAAATGTTTACTCAGAGTCAGACTTTTTTTCAGTCAGTGTTTGTCCCACCTGATGAACAAATTCCTGTCCACAATGAAGGTCTGTGGAAATCAGTGTTCAGCTGATCATTGTCCCGAAACATAAAAACCTATGTGGTATAAACTGTAAATCTATGAATGTCAAAAGACATCTGCTTATTAACAGAAAACATCTGCAACCTTCTGCTGTTCAGTGGAGAAACTGTTGAAGGCCAAACTGTTTTAGTGTCAGTCTGAACACGAGGAGGTGGATTACATCATCTTCTACATAAGAAAGCAAGCAGCTATGACTTTGAGCACATTTACAAAACTTCCAAATTTTTGAGGAAAACAGGATTCACCTCATCCATGAGCTTGTGCGCAGCGACAAACTCATTTCCTCTTCCTGAGCCTGAGGTGTTTTGGCAGCAGCTCAGTAGCTCACAGATCCTGCCTGCATTTCCATACAGGAAATAAATAAATAAATCAAGATTCCCCCACAACATCTTTTGTGTCTTGTCCAAGAAGTTTCTGCTTCCAGTAAATCTGGCTGCAGCTCACACCTTTGACCTTATCCTCAAGGAAAAACAGAAGGAGCTCTATGTCCAATAGCATGTACAAATATGTTTTTTAAATGTAGGGAAAGGGAGGAAAGATAGTGACCCTGCTCACACTGCACATCAAACTGAATCCTGATTCTGACTAATGTCAGGGAAAATCTGCACACAGTGAGACTTCGTCCAAGTCAGAAGCATCCTCACAGAAGCAAATCTGTATGATTTCAGTGCACACAGGAGGCACAACATGATAAAAAACCCTTTTTACTTTACAGGACATTGACGCAGTGAATCAAAAAAATAAAATAAAATGAAACTTGATCACTTGATTGCTGTGACAGTTGAATGATAAACTGCTCAACATGTGCATTCGCTCTCTTTAAATTCTCCCGACAATTCGGGACAAAGCATGGTGCTGCCCACATGCACATAATATGGACACTGCACTAGGGGGCTCGCAGGATAAAGTCAAGATAACCTCTGGAGGGTCTCACTTTGACATTTGCGTCCTCACATACTCCCCCTTTGGACAAAGTCAGAAGAATGTCAGGATTCCAGTGCATGCGAGGAAGAGGATTAAAACGACCAGGTCTGTGGCCAAAAACAGCACAGGATGAATAGTTCTACCACCAACTGCTTCTGCAAGAGGCAAAAGGCCACATATGTATTCAGAGTTACACAGGTTTTAGTAGTACTGTTGATGCTGGCACGTTTCCAAGCGGTGTCCTCACTCGTCAGGACTTGAAAGCCCTTTCATCAGGCGACACAGTGAGGCTACACAGCGGCGTGTTCAGCAACCACCTGAGAAGATGCCAAATTCAATTTCTTTTGGCAAACACTGTCGGCCCGAAGACGAATTGAGTAAGAAACAAAGACAGTGTAGCAGCCGACTGATCCATGTGCGAGGAACGTACCACTGCCTGAGAGCTGTAAACCATCTCCCTGTTGTCTCCTGGCCCTCACAGACAGGTAACCTAAGCCCAGATTTAAACCTCAGCCAGTCTCATGCTGCTTCAGAAATACCCTCCCCTCCTCCCCCATCTCACATGGGCGGCAAGTCTGTCTGATGTGGTCAGTGGAAGAAGCTTCACTGCAGAGGCTCTAATACCAAAGAAGAAAGAGAGAAACCACAAAGAAACTGAGAAAATGTGCCCTGCAGGTGCGAACGCAAACAGGTGAAGGACACCGTCTTTTGAAGGCGGCAAGAGAAGGAGACAACAAGAGATTTAAAAGACAAAGGGGGGGGGGGGGCTGTGGGTAAAAGCCAAACAGAGGGTAAGAGGGGAGATATTAAAGGATAAGACTGGTGATGTTCGAGTTCAACACTTTGTGACCTCCCTACACAGGCTGTGGCTCTCAATCCCAAGATCCCACTGCCCCCGTTTCACATGCTAAACTTTAAAATAAATAAATATCCAAATGATGTTTCCGAGAACTATTTCAAGTGGTGAATTAATCCACATGTGGTGCCTGTGTGGGATTGAGTTACAACCTGGTGAACATAACGGGGAAAACGTCCCCGACTCAAACATCAGATATAAGAAACCATCTAGTTTTGGCTTTCAACACTTGGGCCTAATGTTAAAATCAATATTTATCGGCGTCTGTGTTTCTGGTGACTAAACGAGTTTATAACCAGTGTTGAAAACATGAAAGTCACATGAGCATGAAGATGACATAACAAGCTGATTAACTATGGATCTGACACCTTGAAATATCACTGGCAGCTGAAAGACATTACACAGCTTGGTCCAACCAATGGTTCTGACATGGTATTAAAGATGTCACAATGCCAAAACCAGCATCAGGTATCTGCTCTTCTTTTGGACTTGGCCTTGTTCGATACTGTGCCCAACACCAAATTAACCTCCGTCTTTTCAGCTGTTTTAGAATAATTGATGGACAAAAGTGTAAAAGCTCTAGTTACAAACAGTCATAATCATAATTTTCAAGATTATTTTAACAAACTTGAAGTTCTCTCTTTTCCAAAGTTATTTTACCTTTGTAATCCTGTGTAGAATCTACAGTCCATGCTTTTCCATCCAGGATCTCACCTTAAATCTGTTTTTTTCCATTTCTTTGTGTTCATGTCAGCGAACGTTGCTCAGTTTATTAAACACCACCATATTTGTTTGGCTGAAGAACGTGACAATTTCAATTCTCGCCAGATTTTCTTAACTGTAATGGATTGATGAGTTTTTTTTTCCTTTTCTTTTTTACAGTCCAGCGACTCACACTAGAAGCCAAACTGTTTAGTACTTGAATCCCTCAGTATCAAAGAGTACTCAAATGTACTTGTACTCAGTTGTGAAAAAAGTGGCAATCCCAGTGATACGAATTAAAAATCTTTCGATTGTTGTTGCATGGTTCATGCTCAGAAACAGCCCCTTCAGAGCAGCTGAGAGGCTTTTCAGAAGCAGTTCTCCTCAGTATAATTTGTTAAAAAAAAAAAAACCTCACCAAAGTGGTGAAATAACTGGACATCACCAACTACTGGTTTGGCTGTATGATTGCAGCACAAGTATAAATGCTGTCAATGGTGTAAACCACTTGTGAGGCCTCTACATAGACACAGGGCCATAAATCCTTTGTTTGGCCCGTTTTAATTGTTCTCATGTACAAGCCACCTGTGCAGGTGCTGCACTACTTATTTATCTACAGGTGGCAGGTAAACCTGGATGTAAACACTAAAGGTTTGGGTGAACACCAGTGGATGTACACAGAACATCTGATGGGAAAAAAATAATAAAATAAAGGATTTTGCTGGCTCAAGCAAAATGCTAAGCTTGAGCGTGTTACACCAAGTTGAACCCTTCTGATAAATGTGACTTTCAGTTTAAGGGTTTTTGGACAACAGCCTTTAGGAGACAAGAGATAAATGATAAATTCTACAAGAAAATGGCAAACAGTACGAGAAAACTGCAAGGCTGCATGCAGACAGAATGAGAGAGGTAGGCAGAGAAAGACTGCAGGAAAGGATTAGGAGCAAATGAGGTAGGTAGAAGATTGAGTGACAAAGAGACTAATGGAGAAAAGCAGTGGCACATAAGACCTGGAGGAATGTGCAGAGAGCAGCTGAGAGAGGCAAGACAGGAAGTTCAAAAGAGGATAAAAATGTGAGGTAATTTATTAAGAGAAAGAAGATTAAGCAGAAAAGGGAGGAAGAAGGGTTGAGATGGAAAGATGGTGGAGAAACTAGGGAGAAAGAAAGGAGAGAGAAAAGGGGGAGGCTTAAGAAGAGTTCACTGATCTCCCTCTAATCCTGAGCCCTATTTCATTTCAGCCTGATCTGAGGAGAACGGTGGAGACAGAAGAGACGAAGGGCGAGCAGGAATAAAAATGAAAAAAAGTCACGCTGGCTAAATTAAAAGGAAGCGTCAGTCTGCTGACTCGTCCACACCTGAGGTCCTCTCTCCCTCCCTCCTCTCAGCCGTCTCCCACCCCTTTCCGAAAAACAGCGAGCGAGCGAGAGAGAGAGATTTGAAAGATGAATGAGGCTGTGCAGCCCCAGTGCTGCAGGATCACCCATCATCCACACTTCAAACAGAGCCCACATTATCCAGACTCACTGCTCTTGATGTCAACAACAATCCTGATACACTCCTGCAGCGAGCTCGGCCACAGGCCTGCAGGGAGGAGAGAGAGTCATGAAGGTAGGCGAGTCTGGCTCCTAAAGTATTAACTGAGAAAAAAAAAAAAAAAAAGTATCAACTGCCACAAAGACAAAACAGCTGGTGAAGCAGCTCTGCGAAGAGTTTCAATTCAATACATGTGACAAACAAGCTTTTATCTAATTTCCCTTTTTTTTAATGCAGTTGATTTATCATCTCAATTGAGAAAAAACAAAAGTTGTCTTCTTGTGATAACAGGTCAATTCATCTTGTATTCAAATTTTATAGTTTTATAATGACAGGGAAAAACTTATGCATACAAATAGGGTTCCCTCCAAAAGTATTGGAACAGCACAGCTGTTTGTTTAGACTGAAGACAAAGTGGATATCAGATGAGAGTTCAGACTTTCAGCTTTCATTTGATGTTATACATCAGATGACACATCCTGACAGCTACCTGTGTCACAGCCAACCTAACTTTGATCTCTTCTCGTGACCAAGTGTGGCCGAGCCAATACTGTATCTATATATTATCACAGTGAACCTGAATACTAACGCATATCATGTCCAACACTGAAGAATCAGGCATCAGCTGATTGTTATTGTTTGTCAAAAAATTTGGATCAGTTGGTCGAGTAAAAAAAAAAAAAACCCACAAATACGTGCAGAAGATCAGTAGCAGCTCACGGTGACAGAAGACGATGTTTCTTGGCTTGTTTTTTTTTTTTTTTTTTTTCTTTCCCAAGAATACAGCAGCAGTCTGACAGCTCTGTCAGGCTGACAACTGTCTCAGAGATGGGAACCAGACTCCAGATTACTGCCCACTCTGTGTTTCAGTTTGAATTGGACTTCAGAAAAGGAGAGATTACTACATGTGTACGGCAGCAGGCCAACAGCTCAAACGGCATCAGTGATGCCTCACTACTTTCTCTAACTCAAGTGCAAGTAAACTGCTCCATGTGCGTTTGATATTTGAGTTTTTAACAGTGTTAAACATGTTCAAACTATTTCTGATTAGCAACAACTTTTATCCATCTGCCCGACACTCTGCTAATCACATGCTGGCTCTCGCTTTGTACTTGGACACGAGTGGTATCAATTTTCTCATCTCATTCTGTGCCATTTTTATTTTGGAAGGCTGAAAGACGAGAGCAAAGGCAGATGACTAAAAGTAGGTCGAGTTCAGGGCAGGAGACTTTTTGGTGACATATTTTGCTAAAAGCGCTTAAAATAGGAGACCGAGGCCTTTGTTTGCAATGTAATACTCTTTGACGGGGCCGGAAACTTCTCACTGCACGAGACTTATTGTCTCAACTACATGTTAAACTTCACCAATTCAGGGATTTCACCATATGTTACTGTTGCACTCATGCTAGAAAAGTGCCACCTATGCAAAACAAAAAGCTCTTAGTGTAAGAAACAGCTTTTCCCTGCAGTAGTGGGAGGTAATAAGGCTCTGTGCCAGCTCTGCCCCGGAGAAAGAACATTTTTTAAAGAAAAAAACGCCGAGGTTATAAACAGAGAGGTTCTCACTGACGCGGGCGGCTGGACGAGGACGTAAAAACATGACCTTCTAAACCTTGGAGGAGCCCAGTCCGAGTGTAAGCTCAGTCAACCTCCTACTTCCCCTACACAGTGGGCAGAGGGGTGATATTGCATATGGGAGCTGGTGGACAGTAAGACCCCTGGAAGCACAGTGTCCTTTACATCAAGCTTACAGTCAAAAAATCCCATTAACAGCCTGAAACCAACAACTTATTCCTTTCTAATACTAGTTAGTGTGTCTGGAGCTTGACACACTCACCACACTGTGCCATACAGCTCCATTAGTGTCCAAAACGTAATACAAACACATCAATGAGACGCGTGTGTTCATTCGTCACCATTAACGCAGACACTGGCTTATTTTGACTCAATCCACCAAACACCATCCTGCTGAGCAAATCACTCAGTGAAGCACTAAATGTGAATCAATCCACCACAATCCAACAATGGACCTGCTCCTCACCGTTGTTACTACAGCGTCCTCCTGTTCGGGGACAGTGGTGATTTGTTTTTTATTTCATTAAGACAAAGGACAGTAGGGATGTTCCGATACAAAGTAGAAGTATTTACATTTTAGTACTCGCCAACACCAAGTACCATTACAAGTACTAAAGCGTTTTGCTTCTAGTGGGAGTTGCTGGACAGTAAAATCCTCCTCAGTGCATTGCGGTAAAGAAAATCCCGGGAGAACAGAAATTCCCACACATTCTGCCAAAACAAATATGGCGACAACCTCTATAAACAACAAAAAGAAAACAGACAAAGCACAGTTTGGGTCTCAGATCCATATGAACCTGTTGTTAATCATTCCAATCATTCCAAAGCCTTTTCAGTGGAAGTCATGGGGGTCAAAAGCCACACAGTCTTTGTTCTGCGTAACAAGGTTTTCTAAATATGTCTCGAGCCCAAATGAGGCTTCAGCAGTGCGAGTTATAAGTTAAAGTCTTTTTAGTATAAAATTCTCTCTATTGCATTGAAAAGGAGGCAGCTAAAGGATTTTTATTCAAAACTGACGCAACTTTGGATGATGATGAAAGTGGCTACTTTGCAAGTTTCACATTGTCCTCAGAGAACCTTCTTAATGTTTGTGCACAGATGCAGGACTTGGAGGGTTTTATTAGACCTCTTGAGTTGTAGCTAACTGCTCCTAAAACTGACTATCGTGGGAGAGAGGCCTACACACAAATGACGAGACCAGAAGAACAAACTCAGGGTATTTGCTACATGTGAGGGGATACTGTCTAAAACAAATGTTGGTTACTCAGCTGTACTGCTCATTTGCTGATACTCGGCCCGCTCTCTCCAGTTTCATCACTCTTTACTGATTATCATAAGGGTCACGTGAACCCGAGGGACACGGTCCTGTTGTACCATTCGGAAATGGAGGCGTTAAATGCACTGGATCAACTAGTCCTGCATCAACATTCTGCCTCATTTCCACAGCACTCTGTAACTTTTACGGCACATGAGCAGAACAGACAAGTCACCAGTGTAAGATTTTCATGAACCGAGGGTTTGATGGACAAGTAGGGTCGTCTCTCCGTCTCATCAATGCAGTCTCAGTGGTAGAGCTGAGAAATGTGGACAATGCGAAGTGTTTAATGTGGCATTGTTGTGCATGAGCATCAAACATGTAAAAAGTCAGTGTGTTGACTCATGAATGTTTAACTAAATGTTAATTTTGCCACAATCAGCTCCACACACACACACACACACACACACACAAAGAGAATTTACAAACTTTCTATGGAAGTAATCGGAGACGTCACATCAAAGAAGCGATTCGGGTCTTGGAGCGGTCTGATGTTCAAAGAGCTGCAGAGATGATTTAAGATGAAATGGAAACACCGTTTCTGATGATCCACCTTTCTTCAAGTTCCTACATGTATTTCTGCCGCTGGTATTGATTTTTTATGTTTGTTTTTGAGCTGAGAACAAGCAGAAAACTGGAAATCCCTTATAGCTACAAAGCATTCCAGTTTACTTTAAGGAGCTCTGGGGGCACAAACTACTTTCTATGCCTCGTCTAATTAATATTGTTTAAACAGTTGGGGAAAAATTACAGTTACGTTTGAGGAGCTGAACGTCCTTTAGTAGTTCGTAACTTATCATCAACCTCTTAAGGCCATTTTCCACCACAGGATCCTCATGAGTTGTTCTACCTGCATTTCCATCAGAGAAAGCTCTATAAGAAACTATAGCTGATCGAAGAGGCTCGTCCTGTTTTTATCGTCTTGTTCACACCCCAGAAACATTTTAACCAATCAGCATGTAAAAAAAATACTTGCATGACTTGTACTGATGCACTTTAGTTCATTCTAGATTTTTCTACTGTGCATCCAGAAACTATTCACTAAGCGCTTAACTTTTTCTACATTTTGTTATGTTATAGCCTTTTCCAAAACGGATCAAATTCATTTTTTAAGTTCTACAAACAATTGCCCATAATGACAACGTAAAAGATGTTTGATTGATATCTTTACAAATTTATTAAAAACTAAAAAATAAGAATACATTTTAAAAGTCACATGTAGATAAGTATTCACAGCCTTTGCTAAATACTTTGTTGAAGCACCTTTAGCACCAGTTTCTCCCATTGTTGTTTGCAGTACCTCTCAAGCTCCATCGAGTTGGGTGGGGAGCGTCGGTGCACAGCCGTTTTCCGATCTCTCCAGAGATGTTCATTCAGGTTCTATTCTGGGCTCTGGCTGGGCCACTCAAGGACATTCTGGGTTTTACCGTAGCCCGTGGCCTCTTGTGCTTAGGGTCTTTGTTCTATTGAAAGATGAACCGTTGCCCCAGGTCAAATGGTCCAGAGCTCTGGAACAGGTTTTCATCAAGGATGTCTCTGTACATTGCTGCATTCATCTTTTCCTTGATCCTGAAAAACATCCCCACAGCACGATGCTGCCACCACCACCACGCTTTACTGCAGGGATGGTGTTGGCCAGAGGGTGAGCGGCGCCTGGTTTCCTCCAGACGTGACACTTGGCATTCAGGCAAAAGACTTCAATCTTTGTTTCTTCAGAGCAGACAATTTTGTTTCTCATGGTCTCAGAGTCCTTCAGGTGGGCTGTCATGTGCCTTTTACTGAGGAGTGGATTCTGTGTGATTGCTCAGTTTGTTCCGGGCTGCTAGCTCTCGCTCGGAAGAGTCCTGGTGGTTCCAGACTTCTTCCATTTACTGATGACGGAGGCTTTATAAAATTGGCACAGATTACAAGGAACTTCTTTCACATTGTCATTATGGGGCATCGTTTGTAGAATTTCGAGAAAAATAATGAATTTGATCCATTTTGGAATAAGGCTGTAACATAAAAAAAAGTAGAGAAAGCACTGAATAATTTCTGGATACACTGTGTGAGAGGAAACAAAACCAAAGGGGAAAATGGACAGAGTGTAGAAACTGGTCACAGAGCACACAAACTATAGTTTTAAATGTGACAAAAGGGCCCAGAAGAACATCTGGATTAAACAGCAGCAAAACAGGTCACGTGAGGCTCCTTAAAAAATGTTTTTGGAGGAAAAAAACCTGTTCGTTTTTACCTGTAGCCAAGTTAAAAACAACTGAGACACACCTCACTTGCACTTTGTCTGGACATAACATTAAATCTCATGTAGCTTAGCAGCTTCTTCAGGTCTGAGTGAGAGATTCCCCTGTGACTGAAGACTACAACACTCAATTTGAATCGACCGTGGAAGCGTCTAAAAGTCTGTTCAATTCAACAAGTCACACCTCGATATAACAATCCAGCTCTCAGACTCTGAGTCTCTACTTTTCCCTTATGACCACGACCTGAAGTGAACCTGTAAGCAGACAAATTCTGATTCAGTTTCTAAACATGTCATACTGTAGTCAGATAAGAAGAATAAAAAAATAAATAAAATCTTGATGCGTTTTAAACCCCAAACCCTCCCTGACCTGGGAGGGCCCCCTGATAAAACCGCAGTCCTGCTGTGGAAGAGGTTAAAGCGGGAGGGATGGTGAGTCAATGAGCTCTGCTGTGACGCACGAGCCAGAGGAGAGCGGTTTCCAGCCTTCGCCTGGCTGCTAAACGCTATCTGTCAACTCCCGTCAGGCTGGCGGCAGCAGACGAGACCGCTTCCCTTTCCCTCCTCGGGCCAGAAGATGCACATCATCTCCAATCAGAGCTGGCTGCTGTGACTGGCCACCACAGCCATCACACCAGAGGGACTGACTGCTAACTGCTGCTGCTCGCACACACATTTCATATTACACACCACACTGCTGCGGCTGAAGCAGCTTAGCTTGTACGGTGTCACTGAAAGCACATGACTGGCCGTCCACAGAGAGAAGCAGCCGGAAACAAACAATCTACGTTTGGTGCTGTGTATCACAATGACACCCGTCAGTGCCTGTCTGTCTGTCTGCCTGCCATCCAATCCTCTGAGAGGTTGGGTCCATCTGGCCATGTGTCTGTTACCCTCTACTGTACACCCCAGGCTGTGTTAACACACACACACACACACACCCAGCTGTCCCAGCAGCAGAGAGCAAATGAGTCAAAACAGCAAATGGACAAATGTGAGAATGGATTAGCTGCATAAATAAGTAATTAGTCATTAGAGGGACAATACAGTAGGTTTTTATTGTCCTACGGCAGAAAATGGCTTTTAACTGGTGATTGAACAATAGCAGGAAATCAAATATTTATTTGACAAGAACTAAGATTTCAACTCTTCTCCACCACACATGCTTGTTGTAAAGTACTCTACTGTACTTTGCCACTGTAAATTATTCACATATTTAGCATTTGAGAATGTGTATAGGAAAATCCAACCTCATTACTTTTGGTAAACAATGTCTGAAGGGTTTAAACAATACTTTTAATACCACTTTAAATTAGAGATGAGAATTGTAATATGAAAATATTCTCTATCCGTTTACATGGACTTGGCTTTCCAGAGAAAGGCGACTGTAACCTGGCGAGTTGATTTTTTTCAAGTGTCATGTAAACAGGAAAGCTGGTTTCTGAAACCAGGTTAGCGGATTAGGGAAACCTGGCTTCTCCAGGTAGATATCTGTCAGAGAACGCTGATTACTCTGCCGTGTATACGAGTAACCAGGTTTCCAATACTCTCTCCAACTGTGCATGCGCGTGACAAAAGGCTGCAGACAGGAACACACGGCTGAGTCAAAGGAGGAATGAAAGGAGAGATCGTCAACGGGGTGATGCAGCCTCATTTTACAAAGTCCTACAGAGAATTTAATTAACACAAAGTGTCTTGTGGAAATCTAAATACTGTAGTCTACTGTAATCTAAATAGATTTTTACATTTCAGAGTGTTGTGAATCAGCTGTGTGTGTGTGTGTGTGTGTGTGTGTGTGTGTGTGTGTGTGTGTCTTTCCTTTCTCTTCCCCTGCTCTGTCACATGAACACACACTCGTCAGAAAGCAGCGTTTTCAGTCACTACACAGTTAAAACCTGTGAGCCAGTTGTTTAAAATAAGTCAGAGATAAAAGAGAAATCAGGCTCCTCTGCTGCTGCATGTACATTTCCCGTCCGTGTAAACAATGTTTAACACCGAGTTAAAACAATAATGAAATCAGAAATGGTTCCATATGTGATTCCGTATCTACTCAACCTAGTTTGAAACCCCTTTAACAGAGCAGTTAGCAGTTTAAGCTTCTAACTTGTTAAACATGAATTTGACCATTTCATTGAATTAACCAGCTACTAGTTTACCTTAAACCAAGTGTGCTCAAGTAAACTATTAGCCCGATTCTTTTCATTCTTACACTAAAAAATAAATGATGCCGTTTTATGTATTTTCCTGAGATATAGTGAACAGTATACTTAACTTACAATGCGTATTAAAAATAACGGACAGACTAAAACTATTAGGAGCCCATCTAATCTGAATAGTTTAAGGTCTTTAATAAGTAAAAGTACAAGATATTTAATGACCTTTAGCCGTCATGAAACATGTTTTACCCATATAGATGCTGCTCACAATATTGTGAAGCTATTTCAAACTATTAAACTTTTTTCAAAATATGCTCTATTTAAAAAAAAAAAAACAAAAAAAGAAAGAAAACTCAAGAGATTTTTTTGAAGAGGTATTTAAATGAAGTATATTTGAATACACCACAAAATGTCAAAACCCAGATGACATTTTTTCTATATCCTGCTAAATCCTGACTTTGGGCAGGATAAGGACATGTATGGACGTATGGACGGCGTTTTTCATCAAATGTCTCAGTTGTGAAATTTCGGTCATATCAACTAATTTATTAGGTTATAATAAACTTCCCAAAGAATAATAATTAAACAATTATAGTTTTAATAAATTAGTATTAATACTTCAGTTGTGAATATATCGGTAGAAGGATGCTGAGGTTGGAGCTGCCAGGCAGGAGGTCTAGAGGAAGACCAAAGAGGAGATTTATGGATGTAGTGAGAGAGGACATGAAGTTAGTTGGTGTGAGTGAAGAGGATGCAGAGGACAGAGTTAGATGGAGGCACATGATTCGCTGTGGCGACCCCTGAAAGGGAGCAGCCGAAAGGAAAAGAAGAAGTATTAATACTTCAGTGTTTACTGCGACAAATTCATTGTAGCGTTCACTTTTTTTGTTTTAAAGAGGAGCCGATTTCAACTGTGCTCACGTTAGCAGATACAGTTTGTGCTGCTGTCAAACTGTATTGAATTTTACTGACGACGGTTTCTATTATTCTGACCACCCCACTGAAATCGATGAGGCTGTGTTACATAATAGAAACACCTCTCTGAATAATGCAGTACAGTTCACCGTGACCAGCGAGGGGATTTACTGCAGAGTGTTACACGGCCTGACTTTCAGCTTGGTTAGCCTAATAAAATGTCTTACAGTCTCTGTAAACTGGTGGTGATCAAACATTCTGTGATGCCTCTTTGACTGAGAAGTACAGATGGACAGATCTGCAGTCACTCCCCGATTCATTTCCTTTGTTACTCGAATTCACAGCTGAGTTCTGTTCTTCACAAGTCATTTGCTCACAGATTCAGCCTTCGACTGTTATTTTGCCTCGAATCGACAAAATAAAGATCCCCAAACGTGGCGAGATACTTCAGTTTACTTTGTTCCAGGATTCGTTCAGACGACTCTCAAAATGAGTGTTTTATGAAGAAAACTACACCAAATTAGTCATTTTGAAAGGAACATTTAGAAAAATGTCACTTTATTTTCTCTCTCATCTAGTCCTTAAAGTGCTGAGATGATCAGAGTTGGAGAGACCGGCGGCTGCTGGGATCAAACTGACCTCCTGCTTCGGAGGGCTGCCCCTCTGCTCGTTAGCTTACCAAAAAGACTACACAAAGCAGCTTGTAGATCTTTCTTCTACACATCTGACTGCTGTGGCGGTGAAGTGTGGTGCCGCTCAAAAGAAGACGAGACTTTGCATTTTCTTTCATCCCTGAACAACTCGTCTGTGGACCGAGAGATGAGACAGATGCTGCTCATTTACCGGGACGGTAATTGACTCGGCAGAGCTGCCGTCAGAGTGTTTCTACCACGCCCCGAAATGCTGAGAGCTACGATTTACTGCAGTAAACGCCGTTAGTAAGGAGGATGGATGGCACAAAATATTTTAGGACAACATTTTGTCTAGGGAGCAATGTCTGTCTCCTTAAACGACCCAACACCTGCACGCAGCTTTGAGACTGGGCTGTGATGTTATAGATCCTAAAAATGAAATGAATTCTTCAAAGGGCACAAGGCCCTGCTGAAATCTAGACTTTCACACACTTCAAATGGCTCTTTTCCCAGACGCTTTCAGGCAATAAAAACAGCAGAGTGGTTTGACAAGCGCTGGGGAGCTGTGCTCACTGAGGTAGTTAAGGTCAGGGCAAACATCATTGATTGAACTAAGTGCTCCACTGAAAACAGTGTGCCTCAATCAATGCCGTCTCTAATGGTGCGGGGCAGAGCTCCCCAAAGGCCACAGCTATAGACGAATGTGACAAAGTCGTCCGGCGGCGCTGGAGTCTCGTTTCCTCGCCGCAGACCGTCAGCCGGGACGGGCTTTCTGGCTCCCGTTTTCCCTCCGAGAGCACGAGTTCATGAGAATGCCATCAGTCAGACAGGCCATCAATGATGGTGAGAAGTACAACAGGCTGAACGATTGAAAAAGAGCTTAACTAGGGAGGCACAGCTGTCTGAAAACAGTTCATCGGTGAGAAATAAACACTTCAAGTAACGACAGTCTGAGCCTTAGTACCAGCAACGCAAACGTTAATTCAATCGAAAAATATGGAATTATTGTGCTTCATTTAGGCTGATAAACAGGTAAAGCAGCACTAACCTTATTCATCATTCTTAATAAGCTGGTAGGAAGCTTAACAGGTGATTGTTTTCTAATGAACGCAAATAAAATTTTGGCATATTATAAATTAATTTAGTTCAAACAACAGTGTATTTTGCAAAGTAAGAGAAAAAAGCCTGAATCTATTGGACTTCTGTATGATAATTAGATTTTAAACTATTTTAATATTATTAAGCCCAAACTTAACACCACCAGAATGTAGAAATAAAAGTTCCAGAGTGTTGCTCCTGAATCACCAAATCCTTGTGGTGAAGAAGGAGCTGAGCTTGAAACGCAGAGCTCCAGCTTTATTGATCCATCTGCGTTCTAACCCTCACCTATGGTTATGAGCTGTGGGAAAGAAAAGGAAGAGCTTGTAAATACAAGCTGCCGGTATGAGTGGCCGGGCTCATGAAGATGAAGCCAGTGGAATCATTCAGGAATCTTAAGAAAGCCTCTTGGGCGTCTTCCATTGGAGGACTTCTAGGCACGTCCAAATGGGAGGAGACCCCAGGGTAGATCCAGAACATGCTGAAGACATACGTGTCTAGACAAACTTTCTAACTCTGCTGCAACCACGATCAGAATCTGAATAAGAGGAAGACACTGCATGAAAGGATGGAGACCAAAAATCCACAGTCAGGCTGTACTTAACATCAGTGCTTTGAGTTGGGACACAGCGAGTCTTCTACACTCATTCTACACTGTACAGCTGATGTTGATGGAAGTATTTTGTCACAAATCTTATCAATAAAAAAAAAAAAAACCTGGGCTGACATGCAAACATTAACATATGTTATAATAATACTGGAATATAAATTGTTCATTTATTGGGAACTACATTAGTTTCCACAACAGTGGTCACAAATCTTCCTGGAGTCAAAATCATGAATTTATGTTTTCATGATATGAAGTAAATCCAAAATCTCACAATAAAATCCCAATAAAGATTAAAAATAATGACATTGCAAACGTCAGTAGTTGAATACGATAAAATACAATCATAATCAAAAATATTAACTTATTTTGAATTTGATGGCAGCAACACATTTGAAAAAAAGTTGGAACAGTGGCAACAAAAGGCTGGAAAAGTAACTGGCGTAAATCAAAACCAAATGGAGGAGTATTTGACAACTAATTAGGTAAATTTGCAGCAGGTCAGTAACATGACTGAGTATAAAAGGAGCATTTCAGAGAGGCAGAGCCTCTCAATATTAAGACGGGCAGAGGTTCTTTAACAAACTGTCCCAAAAAAAATTGTGGAACAATTTCAGAAAAATGTTCTTCAACACAAAATTGTGAAGATCCCACCTTCTACAGTATATAATATCTGGAGGAATCTATGTGCAAAGGATAAAGCCAAAGGTCAAAACTGGATGCACGTGATCTTCGGGCCCTCAGGCAGCACTGCATTAAAAACAGGCCTGATTCTCTGCTGGACATCACTACATGGGCTCAGGAACACATCCAGAAATCACTGGTCTGTGAACACAGCTCACTGTACAATCCACAAAATATGTTAAAGTTGTATCATGCAAAGAAGAAGCCACATGTGAACATGATCCAGAAACGCCGCCGTGTTCTCTGCGCCAAAACTCATTTGAAATGGTCTGAGGGAAAATGGAAAAATGTTCTGTGGTCAGATGAATCAAAATTTAAAATTCTTTTTGGAAATCATGGATCCAGTATCTTACACATTTGAAAAGGCTCCATCAATGCTGAAAATCACAGAGGTTTTAGAGCAACATGTGCTCCATCCAGACAACGTCTCTTTCAAGGAAGGTCTTTCATATTACAGCAAGACGATAAACCACATACTGCATCCATCACAACAGCAAGGCTTCACAGGAGAAGAGTCTGAACTGGCCTGTCTGCAGTCCAGACCTTTCACCAATACAAAACATTTGGCGAATCATAAAACTAAAAAAAATCCAGCAACAAAGGCCCAGGACTGTTGAGCAGCTAGAATCCAGCATCAGACAAGACAGGGACAATATTTCCTCTAAAACTCCAGCAACTGGTCTCCTCACTTCACAGTTAAAAGGAGAGGGGATGTTACACAATGGTAAATGTCACCCTGTTATAACTTTGAGACGTGTTGCTGCCATCAAATTCAAAATGTGCTAATATAGGTTTAGGTTGTTTATGTTCTATTGTGAATAAAATATGAGTTGAGATTTGCAAATCATTGCATTCAGTTTTCATTTACATTTTACACTTCTTCCCAATTTTTGGGGAACAGTTGTACATATAGTTCTAGGAATAACCAAGTAATGTTGATTTAAAAAAAATCGAGTTACCTGACAGTGTGTTAGGCAACTCGTTGTGATATACCTGTTAATATAACTTACTTTATGAATAACAATAGGCTGTAACAAAATTTAACTTCAATTGGAAGCCAAGAAGGTCGATCATACATTTCTCTAATACTAGTATAATCTGAACATCTCGCTGCCCTTATTCTGAACAAAGTGAAGTCTGTTAAGGTCTGTCTTATTACCCACTATACCCTTTCCCCATTTTCTTTATAACATTGTCTACATGCTGAGACCCAAAGACATAATTGTTTAAAGTCACTCCCAGCAGTTTACATTGATTTACTTGTTCTAATTTTGATCCCAGTATAGAAAGACTTCATTGTGGATTTTTAGCCAGCAGTAGTTTGCTCCCAATGATCATACATTTGATTTTAAATGCAATCAAAATCTATATTATGTTTGTGAAACCAAACCAGCTCCCTTAACAAATCTAGTACAATCAGCATACAAACATTACAATAGAAGATTTGTTCGAGACATAAGGTGAATCGTATGTAAACACAGCATAAAGAAGTGGACCAATTCTGGAAAGTCCAGATATAAAAGTACAGAGGCAGAAAATATTGGGGCTCAAGTGTCCATGCTAGTAAAAACACAATTCTACCCAAAAAGCTCCTGTGGGTGATTCAAAACTCTCGTTTTCCTTTTACTTCGTTTCCCTTCGTTCTCCTTCTGTTTTCCTGAGCGAATCCAAAATTACAGCCTCCCACTTCCTGCCCTGCCCCCGACTAATAATGTCCACAGAAACTACAGATGAAAGGATCAGCCCTAATGACAAGGTACCCTGTCCACTTAATACTTCAAAGACTCTCTTTTTTTTTAAGGGGGGTGGTCACGATACCCCCTCTACTGCCCCTCCTACGTCCACCACAATTAGCTAAAGTCTGAACCTAATCAGAACCAATCCAAAAAGGAGAAGAGGTAGAAAATGGATACAACACACAAGCGCTCTTACTAGTGTCTCACACACACACACACACACACACACACACACACACACACACACACACACACAGATTACAGTGTAATGACACGCACATGTTCGTTTCCACACATAAGAACAAATGTTCTTTAAAATACTCAACTTGCACCATTTCAGCCAAACAGTCCTAACAGTTAAAGAAAAGAGTGTCTGAAAAACCCTGAAAATGGCTCCAATTAGTCTGATTACACAGAATAAAAGCACAACATGTTATTTTCAAAGAGCATTTTTCAGAGAAACAGCAGCACAGTAAACACAGAGGAGGTGAAAGTCAAGGTGTTACTTTTTGCATTTTACTGTTCACCGTGCAACAGGAAAATGAGTGGAAGAGAAAAACAAATGTATGTTTAATGCAATGTAGGAAGCAAAATAAAAAAGACAAAGACTAAGACAGACACGCTCCCAAGGGATCTGATCATTACAGCTTCCTGGTGAGATCAGCCTCCAGTCCCACTGGACAACAATTAAGCCCTTCAGTCATAGCGAGTTTTCGTTTTTTATGCCAATTTCATTATTCATGGACCTGTATGATGAGTCATTTTTATCAGGGTAACGATTGGTCTGACCTGAATTAAAAAGGCTTTTATGGCCATGAAGGTGTCAGGGTTGCACTTATATATTTAATGTAATTTAAAATTAAAGTGATTACGGGAACTCCCCTGGACTAGAGCACTGACGACAGTCCTGGATATTTTGCATTTGAAGATAAATCCAACCTTTTATTGGGGGGTTGTGTTCTCTTTTGGCAAACTGAATTAGCATAGCTGTGTTGGTGTTGAGGTGTCCATCCATTAAACACAGGTTTAAAATAACAGGAACCAAATGTTTCACATTTTATCTCTTTAGTGGCTGAACCTCAAGAAGGATCATTGAGCCCAAGAGGATCTTCTGAACATGTGAACATTGGATGCTCCTAAAGTGATGAGCTGTGGTTACATCTTTTGGATCACAGATTCCTAGTTAACCATTTACATGGACACGGATCTGATGAGATGTGCATTTACATGCTAAAAGCATTTCATCAGAATCTAATTTCTGACAGTCCACTAAATTTCCAGCATCTTAATACCAGAAACTTTCAATAATACTTTTTTTTTTCCAGCTTCAGGATTTTTGTTTTTTCAATAGAAGAAGTGTCCTGGATGTCGTGTGTGTCACGGGAAACATATTTGGTTTTTGCTGGTCTTTCCGATTAAGCTGCAACCATAGAAGCCTATAGTGCTTCTGCATTGTTTAAACAGGAGGCAACTCCAACTCTGCCTTTGGGTAGAAATCTGTAACACCACCTTCTCCATGACTAGCAACACAACCTTACAACTTATGCAAGACCATTGACAGAACTCGCATCACTAAAAGCAAAATATATATTTTCTATTCTATTTTTACTTTTCCCCTTTCTTTTATGAATTACTTTCGTCAGTTTCAAGTTACTTTAGAGGAAACCATATTCTTTTTCTGTGGAAGGGGATCAATACATTTGTCCATGTCTGTAATTAACAAAATGGAAACACCGTTATGTGTTCAGAGCCATGCAAGCAGCTCTTGGGATGGTGGGGTCAGAGTGTTGGTCTGGGCTAAAACATCTCAACCGTCATCTGAAACGTTCTACATGGATCCACTTCGTTTAACAACTATTGTTTTTCAATGTGCAACAGATGAGTTCGGTGCCATCATCAGTGCAACACTTTGCCTTGTGCCCAAAAACCTGCAAACTAACCACATTCATGTTAGAAATGTCAGTGCACCACTTACTTTAAGATGGTCAGCAGGGTAAACACAGTCTTATTAGCATGTCGACATTAGCAGTCATCAGTGAGCAAAGTGTGCCTGCCATCATTGCTGTGGACTAGTGTTGACATGTTACTCTAGTCACTAAGTTCTCCATTGTCTTTAGTGCCAGCAGACCTTAAAGAGTCTCTTAATGCATCCACTCACACTCCGCCTTAAGAGCTGTTTGCGGAAATGTGTGTACAAATGTAAAAGCAAACAATAAAAACACAAAAACATCTTAGAAAAGGCTTTTTAAACAGCTGGGGTCAATATTTATGGACACAGGGGCTTCTCTTGGGATTCAAACCTCTGACCTTTAAGGTCCAGGATGTTCCCCACCCCCTTTGCCTCAAAACAGCCATCCATCAAAACACACTTCACCTCCCACCCTTGGCCTCCCATGACTCCCTGTCCTCCCACTCACAGCCATAAAAACACAGTTTCCTCATCAGGACAGATGTAGCTGTATGGCACCATTACCTCGCATCCATCAACGCCTCTGCACACCGAGATAAAGGGAGGGGGGCAGAACATCCCACTCATGTAATTAGGTAATTACAGACGATGCATGATGGATCCCTGCAGTTGTTTTATTTTAGCAACTGTTAATAAGTCACAATGACAGAGGGTGTGATCGCTCCTCTTTTTATTCCAACCAAACCCCAGTGGAAAAGGTCTGTTTGCCCGGCTTAGGCTACCTGACCGGGCGTGAGCAACAGCCTGGAAAAGGTCGCACCAGATTAAGACAAGCACTATCCATTGTTATACTATCCATAAATATGACAACTGATGCCCAAGTCCAATCTTGCTCTGAAAAAAAAAAAAAAAATATAGAAAATACCCACATTAGAACCACATCCCATATCTGCCCTGGCAAACCACGGCACCAAATATGCTTTAATCCGCTGCTGAAAATAGTCCCCAACAATATGTGCTTAGGTCTTTGTAATGGAACATCCAGCTGCAGAGACAAGTGCTTGTTTTTTCTCACACACACACGTAAAATCAGTTACACAAAAACCCCATTTGAGTGAGTCGCCAAAAACTGTTGAAATCAAAGCCACAATTTGATAAAAACTAGATTCAAACTGGAAAAAAATCCTAAATCCTAAAGGATCCTTCCTCAAAAGCTTTTACAGGGGCCATTTCTGCACTGCTGCTCCGAGAGGCCAAGTCACAGGATTCATAGACTGCACCTCCCCTCAACTCTTTCTTACCAAAACAGTACTGAATAAAGTTACATACTGCAGCTTTAACTGCAATAACGGCAATAAAACAAGACGTAATGAAACCTGCACAAAGCTTGTCCAAACTCTCCAGACACACACTCTTGATGTTAATGCGCCACAAACAACGACCTTTGACACAAACTTGCACGTCAACGACCTCCAAGGTTAAGATATTCAGCAAGCACAACGCCCACACATTCCCTTCATGTCTGTACAGTACAAGGCAGCTGAAACGAAGAAAAAAAAAAAATAGGGAATGAGAAAGTTTGCACACGGAGCGAAGCCAATTTCTTTCTGGAGCAGAGTTAATTACAACAATTAAACCTGAGAGAGCATTCATTATGGTGGTACAGTAAGTTCCAGACACAGTCAGGGATGAGCGGTATCGCTGCAGCATCCATAATCAGATCATCCTCCAGGGTGCTGCTGCTTTATAAAGATGTCTGTTAAATCAAACTAAATACCGGCTGACATGTTGTCTTAAAGCCCCAGATTTATAAATCGCTCCTCTCCAACTATTGTTTGTATAGGTTGGATTTATTAAATAAAACCGCTCTCCCTCCTCATCTGCTCGGATCTCACCGATGGCACATTAAAATTCAACTAGAGACGAGCATTACAGAGCACAAACAACAGAAACCATCTGAAAACAAAGCACGGAGATGAACCCGAGAGCAGTTTTTGCTAACAAATGAGATTGTTATGCCCCAGAAATCAGCAATCTGTGACAAAAGCAAGAGAACCTCCAATCAAGTTAATCTCATTTCTGGTGAAGTGATACCAAATGGGATTGTTCTGGGTGAAAATGACGCATCCAATAAGATAAACCTCGGGTTGCACTTACCGTTCTCCTTCTCCTCTCCGATGCATCTGCTGATGGACTCTGAGAGCCCGAGAGTGGCCGCCGAGGGCATGGTGCCCAGGATGGAGGCCAGTGTGGGGCCTTTTCGCTTTGAGATGTAGTCCTCATGCTCCTGGTTCTCCTCCGCCTCCTCTGGTGACTTCTGTTCCAGTTTTACCAGAGCCTCCACTGTGAGCTCATTGAGGTCTTTGCAAAAGTGCTTGGCCACAGCCAGGAGCTCCTCTTCCTCTTCTGGTTCATCAGAGTCCACAACGGTCTCTGGAAGAGCAAGAGAGAGGGGTCAGGATGAGCTGCAGACCAGTGAAGAAAAGCTTCACGTTTCCCTGTCCAACTTGTGTCTCTGACATATTAGTGTCTCATTTCTTTACGCTTTTTTTTTTTAACATATATGTTCAAAGCATTTTGAGGATACAGCTGTCACGTTGTTCTGCATTGTAAACTCCATTTGTGGCACAACAGTTTTGTAATCAAATTACCAAACAGCACGATTGGGGTGTAATTACACTGCATGTTAATAACCTAGTAGTTTAACACTTGGATTTGATTTGAATGGTAACTACACAACAAATGGAAACCGGTAAACTACTGATGCTACACAATATTTGGAGCCATAAAAAGGAAAAACCCTGAGAGACCAGTGTTCAAGCTGTTCATTGTAACAAGCTCTGGGCGCCGACAAGGTGGAAAAGTGCTTTCAAAGTTTACACAGTTTACCGTGCATCTACTGGAAGTGTCTGAACGGGCAAATGAAAGTTTAAGCAGTAAAAATGGTCCCAATCAAGTGATACAAAAACTGATGAGCAACACACTAGGTGCATTTTGTAGAGCAGTACTTCAGTTGGTCAAATTAATCATAAAAAGGTGAAAATTATATCGTTTTTGTTGCAGTTAGATAATACAAAACTACAAAGATTCTACATTCTTCATTCTGTTCTTTGTAAAAAAACCCAGACGCGATTTCTTAGGACACACTCATCTGTAGTATTGTTATTTTGTCTCCCTGGCTCAGCTTCCCCAACACTGTCAACCAGATACTGTATATTCCACCATTTATTTAGTTTAATTATTACAGGGATTTTGTGGTCAATGGGAAGGTCACAGTTTCTGTCCCCTCTGTGTCACTGTGGACATAAACGGGGGTGCGTTTGACAAGAAATGGGACGCGGTGCAAGCTAAAGAGCAGAAATCATTAACAGTTAATTACTTTCACCTTTACTGTGTTTTTTTTACTTATTATGCAGTTCATGACTCCTCAGTAGGATTAATGAGGCAGCAGAGATTTACACTATGGTCAGGTGGTGCAATTAGTTCGTGCATAACTGTACAGTTTTCCAATTACATTTATAAAATTAAAGAAAAACGCGCATTCGTCCACTCAGTCCAACCACTGTAGTTATAAATATTCCATGGCAAATGCTTGTTTCCGGAATAATGGAGAATAACAACTAAGAATAACTGGGATGATAATTTTGGGCGTTTCCTCACATTTCCAGTATCTAATTAAAACGTGTCCCTTAATCAAGAATAATTAAAGTGTGCTCACACAGGCTTCAGCCCACAAGCCAGAGAAGCAGTTCAGCCTGAGAAGAAACTAAAGAGCAACACGCCTGAAATCAGTGACAGCCTGTGACCCAGGAGCCAAACTAGAAAACACATCAGGGTGCGATGCAAACCGGAACAAACCGGCAGACAGATAACAGGTAACCATATGAAAAAGCTTGTCGAAGCTTTTATCTTCAGTGCAGCTGCCATGCGAGTTCATTGTTCTGACTCATCAGGCTCAGCCAGACTCTGCTGGACTTTCATCTGGATCTATTTCTCTGAGGGAGGTGGGCTGACTGTAGCGTTACCTACAGTAACGGATGGGGGATTTTTCACCCGCCACCCAGTAATAATTACAGCTGCAATTTCCTACTGTAATACTGCCGCTTTATTTTACATCCCATCACTGAGTTTTAAAGCCACTAATCTGGTCGATGGAAACTTTCCCCCACTGTATGTCTAACTGGGAACCAGTGTGATGACAGATGTGTGTTGTACCGTCAGCTACAGTCCACGTTTCTTCGCCTGTATCTCTTTGTTTTGACATATTTGTGTTATTAAATGAGCTGAATGAACTTTTAGTTTCTATCTTTGGTGCTGAGGAAAACTTATAACTACTAACTTTCTGTTGATCAAAATGCTAAAAGACTTACTACTTAACATGTTGACATTAGCATTTATGGATAAGCTTTAATTTTGCCATAAAACACTTGCACGTTAAGTCCCGTACGCTGACATTTAGTAGGTAACAGCATGTTTGTATATCAATGTACAGAAACCATGACAACATGCACCAATGTATTATGTCTGTGTGACCATCTGATTGGCTTTGTTACAGCCAAAAATCCCTCCCACATTTACTAATGCAGGATAAAATATCCGTGATTTGCAAATTGTGTTGGAAATGCATCCAATTTGTTTCAGCACCTCAAGCTCAAAATGTTTGAGGAGGAAATCTCAGCAAACGTCGGAGCAACAAACACCTTTAAGATTTCTGTTTGCCAGTGGTCCTCAGCAAAACAAGAGAAGTAAATGCCGGAGTAAACTGAACGATGAGGCCCGAGCAAACTGTTGAGGAGGGCGAATGCTAAAAATAGAGGGACATTAGACACAATCATGGAAATATTTCATTTTTATTAAATTATGTAGCTACATAATTGATATAGTTTAGATGTTCTATTTGGTTATGATTGTTGTTTACCTTGGATCGTGATTTGTGTTTGAACCACTCTCAACTCGCGTTACTGTGTAATACTGCATAAAAACACACCAACAGACCACAGTAGTTTCAAGGTCTAACACAAACCCAGGTACTGTAAGTCCAGGTGTTTCAGGCTGCATTAATGTGAGACATGAACAGTCATTCACCCCTTTATACCTCCTTTGACGTAGGCGGCGTAAACTCCTCTCAGTTTGGGTCTGCTGCTCTGTAGCTCTGTATCGATTTCATCCTGGTAGCAATGAATTTCATCTGTGGACACACAAAATGTAAACCCAAAGAACGTGAGACGCGGGACATTTTTCATGTCCCAAAAATGAAAGTGAATGATAAATGGAGGGAAGAGAGATTACATGCGTGGTTGTTCTTCCGAGCCCTTACCAAGCCTTAAAATTATATTTCACTCAGTCCCATAATTACAATACAGTATGTTACCTCTGTTAACATAACGCACGGTTAATTGCACGTTTCCTCTCCAAGTACTGCAGTGTTTTAGTTTCTTCGCTGCTAGAACCACATCCAGCGCTCTGTCTGATCAAGTCAAGGTCGAAGGAAAACCAAGTGCAGCAAAACTTTATCTTGATGTTATGCGAGTCTGAGTACTGTGAAGCGCTAACAAAACCCATTTTAATGTGAAGGCACGTAGACGAGGATCAGATTCTTACCTTCAACATCATCTATCCTTTTCTTCAGCTCAATCTCCAGCTAGAAGTAGGGCGATAAAGGAGAGAGAGAGACAAGCTGAACATGAGAATGAATTAGAATGAAGTCCGTGTCCTAACGAACGCTGACTGCAGGGTGAAATGATTACACAATAAAACATGTCAGAAAAAACGAATATTTTAACACAAGCACTGTGGGTGGCTGACTGCAGCTGCTTTTGCTTTCAGAAGTACTTTTAATCCCAAGAACTACATGACAGAGCGAAAAGGGTGTAAAAATATCAATTTGTTCATGAACAGATAAGAGTGTAATTCCATTACATTACACATATATTTTATACTTTCGCATATGATAATAACTAATCCAGCAAACAGAAGGAATCCATCGTGTGAATCTCAGAGATTCCAGCCTTGGTTGATTTCCTGTTATAACAAAAAAAAAAAAAAAAAACTAAGCACAAATCAAAACCTGGCCATGAAATTTGCACATTAACATCAGTGTGATTTATGTTTTTCTTGCAGTTTTTTAAAGAATAACTTTGATCCTTTTTAAATGAATCATACGTTACACAATGCAGTCACTAAAGTCTCTACTAATGTTTCGTGTCAGTCTGCATCCTGGTTTAGCCTGTTTGCCTATGTAGTAACAATTCAAAACATCAGCCAGACACCTTGGGTGATGTGTTCCTTCCTCCCAAAATTGTTCCAAACTCGGGCTTCAAACAGCAGTGTGAAGTAAACAGGAGTCCATTGTGCATGTGCCAGATGAACTTTTTCAGCAGAAACCCTCCCTTGACGTGTGTGGGAATGAATATTCGGGTCTGTTTAATAGTTTTTTGCACAACAGCACAGAGAAACAAGCTAATCCCGGATGTAGACTGATAGACACTAAACACGAGTAGAGACAATTCATTGTTGGTTTTAGGGCCTGTCAACGACTCACGTTACCGTTTAAATAACATCGTCCGTTTCATTTTACTGCGACCCAATAGGACTTATGCCTAAAGCCAACTGAGTAAAATCGGTGACATGCTATGATAAAGCTGGTTAGCATTTAAACTACAGTGCTTTACCTTTTCAATCACAGCTCTAAGGCTTTCAAACAAAACCCACCCACCAGCCCCTGGTTAAAAGGAGAGTGTGTACAGAAGACAGATTCTTGACAGTTTCACTTTAAGGATTAATATCAGTCATTAATTATTGCAGAAACCTTGAGGCTGCATGTAATCATGAAGAAAATATAAAATGAAATTTTAATAATCCCTCTGGGGAAAGTGGGCAATACTATGTTTAACACAGAATAATTCTGCTTCTGTCTGTTTTCATGCACACATCTGTTGCTCCTCGGGTGATTTTAAAGGCTTCTTGGCCCCAGATGGAATAAAGAGCTCAAACTCGTACCTCCCGGGCTTTTTTCTTCCTCAGTCCGGCTGTGAAGCAGGGTGGGTCACACTCCTGCTCCAGATCCATCTTCATGAACTCTTCGATGGTCAGCTGACTGGTGGGAGTGTCCTCAAACTCCGTCAGTCTGATACAGATCAATGAGCAGAGCAACAATGAATTTAAAAAAAAAAATACAATTTTTACATTTAAGCAGGGCAGGTCCTGTTTACCATATTCGTACAAAATCCTAAACCCCATCAACTGTCGGTGTCAAAGCCAGCACCCACCTTTTCTTCAGGGTGCTCTCACACACTTTCACGACGCTAACAATTTCTTTGACGGTGCGACAGAACTCGTGCATCCGAGCGGCAACAAGAAGAGCTGCAAGCGGAGAATAAAAGGAAAAACAGTGGGTAAACCAAGAGGTACGAGTACCAATAACGTCACAACTCAGCCACTTTGTCTCAGCTAGACTAAAAGACAATAAATGAATGAACTTCACTCAACCTGTTGTCTGAGAAGAGCTAAGAAGCTCACTTGTTTATTCCACATGCTGAGAAAGACCATTTCTTACGGCCTCGGACATACACAGCGTTCTGTTCTCTTATATTCTGGAAATGTATAATCTGCATTTTCTAATCAGCTTTTATTTAAAGCAGAACTTTGGACATTTACTAAACAGTAACCATAGAGAGACTAAAACCAGTGTCCATCAGTCCAATCTGGATTCAATTATTTGTCTGTGCCCCAAAAAGATTCACTGCCAATTAAAACAAATTGACCTAATTGCTTTGAATTGCCATGATTCAGAACATTTAGAATTTTTTTATGTTGGGATGAAGACACAAACTTACACGTGTCACCCAGTGGACTGTGAAAAAAATCAAATTAGAAAAATGGCACAAATTAAATTTTCTGTGTCTTTTATTATGACCCTGTGCGTGTTGCAGGTGCAGATGTGACGGGGGAACATGCCTGTTGGTTCGACACGCCTGTCACCACGCCACACGCCAAGCCACGGCTTTTTGTATCCATTAATCTCTTTAGTTTTTGTTCTGCATTTACAAGCAAAGGGTCTCATCATTTGTGTCACATCATTTCCTCACACGTACTGATACAGACGTCCACGTGTCAGGTGCGTTTCCTGTTATTCAATTAAATAAACACATGCTGTGGCCTGTGAGTGGAGCCTCCTATTTTCCATGTTTCGTAAAGAAGATAAAACTTCATGGGAAATGCACACAGGCAGTGAGTCATCACAAATCAAACACAGGCAAAGACGTGAGTGAACGGCTCAATGTTGTGTTTCTGCAGCAACACCTTAGAGACTGGAGGACAGAGCGGAGAGGACGGGGGCACCTCAGCCTGCGAAGCCAACAGTCCGCCCACACACAAAAACACAGTTAAAAAGCACTAACAACACTACTAATATTATGCAATGAATTGCAGTGTGGAAGCCTTGAAGGGGAACAGTTATATAACCGTCATTAGAGCCGCTTCACTCAAGAGCCTGTTAAAAGATAGATGCTTCTACTTCTCTATGCACACTTCTAACAGCCTTTAGGGCTGAAGTGGTGGCTTTTAGCTCCGCTGAGGACATTCTCAAACATTTCGTCACCATTAAATTCAAACCGCACTCTTCTAATGTTGCTTGTTGTGTTACGCTCCCCTTTGTCTTTATACAATCACAATTCTTCTACATTAAGCAGCTTTTTGTGATGTTTCACCAGCTTTGCCTACAAACTTTCCCTTCTTCCATCTGAGTGTATTCTCTCTGAATAATTAATGCACCGGAGGAACAGAGAAAGCTGAAAATTTAAACTGTAAACACGCGGGGAGCAGAGGAAGCCTGCGATTCGATTTCAGAACGTCTTAGCTGGTAATGCTTCGAAGCAGAGCGTATTCAGGTTGACACCGGCTGAGATGCGACGAGGAGAGAGGAGCTGCTCACTCAGCGGTTTCACATAAACTGCACCACAAATCTAAACACAGAAAAGGATGATTGACAGGGTGGGAGATCAACACGCCAAACTGAGGCGAGTTTAAGCACGTGCAGGCAGCTCTGCCTCATCCAGCCTCTCTGTGGCAGGTAACCAACGCAAAATAAAACGCCTCAATACATTTGGGGGAAAGAAGCAAATGTCTTCTACTTGTTGGTAGCTTTGATTAGCATAACAAACCATATTCCGCCTCAGATTAATCTGCATGGACTACGTGTGTGATGTGTATGAGGAAATACTTATTTCACCTGCCTCGTAAATGAAGAGGTCAGAGGTCAGCTACACACCGATGCCTGGATCGGCATTTGCAAATACATCAACCATCAGCAATAAAAAAGTAGGAGCACATAGTAGGGTTATTAATTAACTAATAAATGTATTATAAGAAAAAAAAAAAAGAGGGTGATGGTGGCTCAGGAGGTGAATCAAGATGTCCAATAACTGCAAGGTCGGCAGTTCAATCCCCTAGTGAACTGAACAGAGTTGTTCCTGTAAAAGCTAAATAACAAAATGTAGATTTATACAACAGGGCAACCATTACGTATTACTTCCTATATTACAGGCACATGATACTGCAGGCAGCTACTGTACTGTAGCTCACTCATCTGAATGTATGAAGATTACTTGTGTATGTGTGTATGTGGAGCTAACACACAAACACACACACACACACACACACACCAAATGAAGCCATCACACAGTCAGCTTGGTTCTTTGAGGTTTCTTCCATTAAAGGAAGTTTTTCTGCTCCGTATTGTTGCCCTGTGCTTCCTTAAGGAGAGTTTGTATGGTTCTTCTATAATGGCCCTAAGCGCTTGTCCATTTCTGGTAACTGCCATTAATATACAAATCAAGTTGAACTGAATTTAACTGTAGTCCTTTTTGGTCTTTGTTTAACTTGTGCGTTTTTATGCAAACCAAGAAACAACATTTTCAAGACCTCTGAAAGTGAATTCATGTAAAAGTTGTACTTAAACACAGTTTAGACTTGGAGTTCAGTGCTGTGCCCAACAACACTTTGAGTGAAAGGTGGCGATCAAACTGTTGACCCCACGATTGTTGGACAACTGCTCTCCCTATTAAGCTACTGCCACATCAAGTACGAGCTACTCCAAGTTCAGAATAAAGAGCTTTGGGCCGACTTACTGGTCAGCGAGCAGCTTTTCTGGAGGAGCTGAGGTTAATGCATCTTAATTAAGGGCCCCTTGATGTACGATGCCAACAGACCAGAGAGCATTAATCACTTTCTGTCTTTGGACAGAGCTGATGATCTGAAATACTCCACAGGAGAGATGAATATTCAACGCTGCCCTGTCTTGTGATTTACCCGCTCCGCAGAGCCCCGATGGCCTTCTGCCCGTGTGCATCCAGTCCCTCTTCATCCTCTGCACCAGCCTCATCGCCGTCATCGAGACTTCGTGGTTCTTCTCCCCAAACTCCAGCATCTGGGCGAAACGGGGTATATACAGACACGGGTCTGGTGGAGATAGGAAAAAAAGGAGGGTTTACAAGGTCCGTGTCACATTTCTACGGCATATTTAAGCACTCGTTCAAAGTTTGGATTATTCCCTTTTGAAGCAACTCACTGTTTTCAGACTGGTTTAATCGTCACCTGATCAACAGGATATTTAAAAATCATAAACTCTTCTAAATGAAGGTTTAGTGGACAGTTAGGCTGCATAATGAAAGTCATAAATGTAAATGTCTGAAAAGGGCAACACATGGACTTTTTAAACATTTCAGCGACTTTACTATTAACCACTAATGTAACTTGAATGTAAAGGTTTCAAAATATGCACATTTCCTACTACATGAAAGTAGAAATGTGAACTTATGCAACAAAAGCTTTTTTTACAGGTGTTAGAACATAAAAATTTCCACAGATGCTCTTTGGGACAGGTGTTCTGGCAGAGCCTTTTCTATCGAGCTCCTCTCCTGTGGAACCAGGTCCCAGTTCGGGTCTGAGAGGCAGACACCCTCTCTACTTTTAAGACTGGCCTAAAAACACTCCTCCATCTTTCTGTGCACGTCTAACATGCAGTTATGGGCACAACCAACCAGCCCAGGGCTTTATCTGCTGCTCTTCACTCTGCCCATTCAGTCAAGGCAGAGGGCAACCTCCACTGATCCTGGTTCTTTTAGAGGTTTCTCCACCTTTAGCTAGTGGCTTCTTAGGGGGATTTTATGGGTTCTACAATAATGTAGGGCCCTGACATTATTATGTAAAGTGCCTTGACATTAATTTTGTAGGGATATGGCCTCATGTAAATAAAAGTGAATTTAAAAATGCAACAGCCTCAGAAATATGACAAAACCACCTCCTCTTAGGGTCCTTTATTCTTCTTATTCTAGAGTTTCATCTTCTAAATCAACTCTATTGTGAAGTCAACATGGACGCAAAATCTAACTTTAAACAGTTCTATTAAAAACTGAGCAAACTTTACCAGCAGCTGAAAACCCGGTGATATGTTCAAAGGCACCAGAAAAAGTAAGTAAACCTTGTTTTGTTTTCTAGAAAGAAAGACAGTTTAGGATCCTGAAAGTGCTGTTCAGTGGCACCTGGACGAGTCACTTCTCATCCGAAAGGCTTAATTTGTGAGGCTAAAAACTTTGTGAACTCCTTAATTTAGAAGTTTGAGGATCATGTTGTGATTAATTTCAGCTATTGTTTCGTGTGCGACTGAGAATAAACGATGCCAAAGACTGCAGACACCGATATCAGATCAGTCTGCTTTCATATCCTGCTGCCAAAACTCTCCAACAAACAGGCTGTTTGTGAGCCCATGTGACGTTCGTCTGAGCAGCAAACAAACCAAAAGCAAAAATGCAAGCAAGTCATTCTGTCCCCACGATGGTTCAGACCACAGGAAATTTGCCTTTCATTGACCAAATTCCTGTTTCAGACTCCTACAGACTTAAACATTTTAGCATCTGTGAGCCTCCCAGTAAAACCAGTCTCCTACTGCTGGGCTGCTAATTAGCTCCACTGGAGAACTGGGGGATTAGCATTCAGCTCCAGTGTACGACAAAGCAGACTGTTTCTCATTTGCCGTCTCTGTCCAGATTTTCTCAGCTGGTAAAAGTATGTGTACAGGCAACCTTCCAATCACGGCCTCAAATGACTTAAAGAATCTTGTCAATTGTAGCATATTTAAAAAAAAAAACAACAACAACAACAAATACATAACAACAGTTTTTGGCAAATGGACAGTTTTCATTTAGCCATCTTTCTTCTAAAAAAAGATTTCACTACTTAAGAAATCTGATTGAATACAGTGAGAACGAGGAGCATTTGTTTCACGTAGCCAGAGGGAAAAAAAGCAGAGTTTCTTGCCCCGACTATGACAGTGGACTTAAGTATCTTTGAAGTCTGGGCCTGTGTTTAAAGAGTAGTCCAGTGGAAAGCTGGTGGAGCCAGCTGGTAATAAGATCCAGGCTGATCTCCCCCCACCCCCACCCCCCTTCCCTACACCATGTAATAATACGTTTGCAAGGTTGGCCATTACTGGAGTGTCTGTAAAGGCTGGGCCAGGCAAAATCTCTATAGAAAGAAAAAATAAGAGCTTGTTAAAGGAAGAAAAATCCACCTCAAATCCACTTTCACTGTCGAATACAATCAATGTGCGATGCCCAAACAGCCCAGGGGTCATTCTGGGAGCCAGTGCTGCAGTTTACTTTTTCCATGTACCCACTTTTCCTCAACCTGCCTCGCCTACATTCTACTACGGTGCCCCACGTCCCCCTAAAGTACTTCGACCACCCCCAGAGAAGGCCTGTGAACTCGCTCCTTTCAATCAAATGGGAGAGCAGGGCTGCATGAATGGAATTAAAGTGTTACCATTAAAGCTGGGACACAAACACAAAAAAGCAGAATCAGCTTCTGTCTTGCACTTGAATATCAGGGCAAAATTGCAATAAATCTGAACAACGACTAATAGGGTTTCACTGGTGAATCGAGCTGCTGGGAATAATTAAACGGGACTAATTAAATTATTGACTGTGATGGTTAATACCCACTGAAATCAAAGGCAAATAACCTCACAGAAAGTAGGACTACCAGGTTCCAAATTCAAAATGTTACCTAACAAAAGTATCACCATCAACACACACCAAGAAGTACCAAAGTAAAGCTGTTCATTACAAAAATATTTCAAAATAATTTGATTACAGTTAATGCAATAATGTGCAAATTGCTTTAAATGCTGTAGCTCATGACAGTTTAATGCCTTAACATGTCAGACGTGTTTCTTCATTCTAATATTTATTATTAATCTAAATGTAAGACGAAAAATGTAGTAATGGTTACATTTAGTAATATCTAATATATTGTAATGTAATGGAGTAAAAATATAGAGACTCACGTATAAACATCTTAAAATGTACATAGCTATAGTACATGGGTAAGTGTGCAATTACCCCCCTCCTGTGGCTTGGTATTTTGTTTAGCCCAAGCTCAAATATATAAAAGGGTGGACTAAATAATAAAAACACCTGCCAGTCTACAAAATATAACAAGTAACCAGGTTGAATCAACACCTCTATAAACGGTTAAAAGAAAAACTGAATGTTATCACCGTCACAAGGGAGGATTTATTGCAGGACTGTTGGAATAAAATGACATAATTTTAGGCTTGTGTCAGCACAGTTTTTTAGTCACCTAAAAGGAGGAGGAAATGTTTAGTAATTGCTCCAGATGTATACTTTAAAATGTGTTACTCACGTCCAGTGTTTTCTCTGCGGCAACCACCTGAGAGGAGACTACAGACAGAGTTAAAGGACACTCTGCTGGGGGGGGGGGGGGGGAGACTCACACATAATCTGCTCTTTATACACTTTTTAAACCCTCTGATTCATCTGCTCACACTGCTGTGCAAAAATCACATCCAGCACGAGTATCCAAGTTATACAGTGTGTTTCATGCAAACATTAGCCTCGAGTAGAATCCACACCAATAACAGAATCAGGGTGCACAAGTGTCTATTACAACTCCGGCCGTGAAAGTCAGTTATTCAACAGGTTTAACAAAAGCAAGCAAGCCTAGAAGGTTACATAACCAGGTGGCCTTATGTTAAAATTATGTCATTGATGCCATGAAGCAGCAAATCCAAGCATTCTGATGCAGGCAGCAGCTATAAAATCCAGAGGTTTACTCCTAGAATGACAGCTGCCAAAATCTCCCCATTGTGCTCTATCAAAACACCTTTAACAATATAACAGCAGCAGTGAACCAAGAGAGCAATGGATTCTTTTGATTGTGTTCCTGCTCAAGTAATGAGTGTCTAAATCTTGTCAAGAGCTTCCTGCCACAATGAGATGCACATTGTCTCGCACTCCTGATTTCCAGTTTTTGCTACTTCCTACTCGCACTTCACTACATGTCATTTATGATGAATGAAAGCCGGACATCATTGCCACTGCAATGGAAGTTGAGTCCATTTTTTCAGATAGCGTCCCCAAATAGAACTAGGTACAGTATGATTAGCAGAGGACCAAGAGCTGATCTTTGGGGGACTCCTTAAGAGAGGAGGTTCAGTTCTTGGTGCTAATGACTCGGACAGATAGGACCATAGTCGAAGAAGAGCAGGAGCTCGTTTGTGACTTGGATGAGAGTGTTTTTTTTTGTGCTGTGCAGAGTTCAGGCGCCAGATTAAAATCGTTCAAAAAAGGTTATTAAATGTTAGGTGGGCTTTAAGCTTGGTTGCTACAACATGTCCCAAAGGTTTACACAGAAATGGGAAGTTAGGAGTTTAAAGTTGTTGAAGGGGTCGGGGTTAAATCCAGGTTTTCTTGAGCGTGAGGATAACTAGGACGGTTTGAGTGCTGAGGGCTAGTATACAGAGTACAGGAGGTTTATGGCAGCTGTGATTGAAGGTGAAATGGTTGGTAGTCATGCTTTAGTGAAAGTAGACATCATGGGATCCACAGGGCAGGTGGTTGTTTAGATTCCGATGATTATCTGAAAAAGCTGAACGTAACTAGAGAAAAACATTTATTACCTAGAGTGGACTCATGAGCAGTGGCGCTAGAGTTTGCAAGACTAAGTGTAGATCTTGACCATTTTGGATTAGAAGAAGGTGAGAAAGACATTACATTTGTCAACTGTGAAATGCTGAAAGTCTGAGCTGTGGGTTGTTTGAACCATACATGTGAGTAGTTGGTGGACCAGGCTTTGTTTATGGATTCTTTGTATTTTTGAAAGTAATTTTTATAGGCCTTGATGTGTACAGTGAGGCCAGTTTTGTTGCAAAGGTGCTCCAGTTCATGTCTACAAGATTTGGTTTGGTGTACTTCAGGTACAGATCAGGGAAACAACGTTTAAAAAAGACTCCAGCCAGGTTTTGATGGGTGCATCAGGTGAAGCTGGGGACATAACGTCTCCATTACTATCCAGGATTTTGTTCATCGCTTTATTGTTGTACCAAATAAAGCATTTGTTTAATTTCTTTATGCTGTTTTGATGATTATGTGTTTGATTCTGATATTTACAATTTTAATTGCTACAAAGAATTCTTGGTAGCTGGTAAACGTCACATCAGGACTCAATGTCTTATTGTAAAGTAACTAGTTTCTATAGTTCGAGTCAAAAAAAGTGTGATGTCTGCCTCTGAAAAGTAGAAGAAAATGGAAATATTCTAGTAAAAAATAACTTTGTGCTCATCAGTAAATATAGGTGTCTCCACCATTTTCTGTGTTATATCTGGAATATGGTTACACCAAATTAATAAGTTAGTAATGTGCATACATAATTGACAGCATAGCACAGGAAGCTAAATCTGAAATAAACTACAACAAAGATTAATGTAATGGTCATAACACACACACACACACACACACAGGAGTATGACTAGGGCACCAAAATGTTCAGAAACATTCCTGCTTGCTGTACATAGTAATGTTATGCAAGATTTTAAAGAAATTATAACCTTGTAAAAGTCCAATTCATGCCGGAGCCACTGTGTTGGATATAGCATACACTGAATATATATGCTGAAGTTAATTATACAGGTCTACTGACTGATTTACAACTTTCCTCTTTGGTTGTTTCTATTTTTGCGTGTAAAATCAGTGATACCTAGTTCTTGGGGCGGAGGAGGAGCGTTTCTCCAGTGACGCACGCTGCGGAGCTGCGGAGGGAGGCACTTCGGTTGTGCTGACGTTAACGGGATGAAGGAATGTGATTGGTCCTCCGTGAGCCCTGGGCGTCAGCGGAGATCACGACGGGAAAAAAAGAAGGGAAAAAAACCAGAGCGAACGGTGAAAACTCCGACAAATTAATATTTACCACGGACGTGAACGGCCGTCACAGGACATCGTAGCTGGGCTTCGTCTCGGTCACCAGTCGGTTCGGAGGGAGCAATATATGTGAGGATTAACGGAGAGGAGGGGTGGGAAAACAGACTTGATTACCAGCTGCGACTATCCGGATTATCCACTCGCTGAAAAAGGGAAAACAAGCGACGCACCGCGGACGTTTCGCCGTCCAGAGAGGATGAGGTGACCGCCAAGAAACGGAGGAAAGTCTTCGGGGTCGGAGTTGGGAGACTGAGGGGGACACAGACACGGCCACTTCGCCCGGACGGATTATTAAATGTTGTCGTGTAAACTTCGATGTCGATGCCGTTGTAAAGCGGCGCCGCAGGAGCCGAATTGACTCGGAACAAGGTTGAATCGTCCCCCTGCGTTTAGTTCATTTAGAGCCCGCTCGCGATCCAGTTCGCCGGATATTGACACGAAGAAGATCGGTTGCTTGTGCCGATGCCAACGGCAGACTGCAGGTTGGTCCATCATGGCCGGATCATGAGGTGCTTGACTTATCTGCTCCTACTTCCAGAAACACTCAAAAAGTCCAAGAAGGTCGGCAAGCTCCCGGGCAGGCTGCCGGTATGTTATGAGATCCTGACTCTGTCCCTGACCAGCAAGAAGAAGCAGCAGAAGGAGAAGAAGATGGCTGCGGAGTTGTACCCCGCCGCCAACGCCAACAACACCAACCTGGCCAACGGCACTACGGTCGCGGACACCGAGAAGGCGAAGGAGGTGCAGGTGAACCAGGCCAGCAGCAGCAGCGCGGCGACCACCCCGACCACCCAGCAAAACATTAACAACAACAACGTAGACCCACCCAGCTGGCAATGCAGCCACCCCACACTGAGGGAGAGGTAACCACTCACTCTGCCACCTTCTGCTCAGGTTACTACTGTGGGAAATTTCCGAACGATCTCCATTTTAAAGTCGCTGCAGGCAGAGACGAAACAATGGGCAGAAAGTACATTAAAAGCTCGTTAGCTGATGACAGGACAGTGCGACCACACTATAAATCACTGTATTAATGACCATAATGCACCATAAGATGCAATAAGGTCAGTCCACACTCCTTGGTGGTGTTTAACTGGCTTTTTGGGGGAGAAAACTTTTCCTGCAGGCAAGATGTCATCAAGTGATTTCACCATCACGGTTTAAAGTTCGTACAGTAGCCTGCATTTGAAATATGAGCTGCAGGGTTCTGCATCCAATCTGGACACAGTTTTTACGCCACAATTTGTACCACAAGTGTGTATATTCTCCATTTGTCTTGGTGTGTTAGCATAGTAAACTGAATCCCTCGGTTTTTGACTTCTTGTCAAACAAAACACATTTTAATAATGACTGTGGGCTTTAGGACTGTGTGATGGTCCCATGCGTTAATACGTAGATTCAACTATAGAGAAAATGACCATTATTTGCAGTCCCACAGCTGTAGCTTTATCTTCACTAAATACATGAAAATAACCAGTGTCTCTAGGCAAAAAGTGCGAGTGTGGGAGGACTTGATGTAATACAATAGTTATGGGTGAAACCTGCTCTGCTCTTTTAGAAACGCCTTGATGTTTAACAACGAGCTGATGGCTGATGTCCACTTCATTGTTGGGCCCTTGGGCGCATCGCAGCGGGTTCCAGCACACAAGGTAAAAAGCCGTTTTACCTTTTGGAAAAACTGTTTTTGACTTCCTGTTAAGGGAAAATAGAAACGCCGGAGAGAGCGTTTCGCTAGGTTTTATGAGCAACGTGGATTTTTGCCTGCTAAAGAAATAAAAATATTGTGCTGCATTAAGGAAACTGTCTATGTTCCTGCTCCTACATTGAACTTCGCTAAGAGTGATTGTTGTTACATGTGTCTGATGCATCTGATCCTCCCTCCTCTCCTCTCCTCCCCCCTCCCTCCTCTCCTCCTAGTACGTGCTGGCCGTGGGAAGCTCGGTCTTCTGTGCCATGTTTTACGGCGATCTGGCAGAGGAGGAGTCTGAGATCCATATCCCAGATGTGGAACCTGCTGCTTTTCTAATTCTGCTGAAGTAAGCCACAAACCATCCCTCACACAGCCAACCAGAAGGAGAGATGACAAGCGCAGTCAGTGTCACTTCAAAGCATATTATTACTCATCCAAAGCTAAGCAGAGGCGAATGCCAAAATGCTGGGAGCGCCAGAGAGCAGTGGCAGCCGCTCAGTCTGTAATTGCTGGTTTTCTCAGGACTCATTGTTAACTAGAAACATTTTTTTTTCATCCCCAGCCTGACAGTTTTCTTACAGGGGAATATATGCAGACTAGTAGTTATAAATAACCTGCCTTTGTTGCTCAGTCAGTTGCACCGGCTAAGCCAGCATCATAGGCTGTTCAACGATATGGCTTTTGAGAAAAGGACAAGATGTTGTCACACAGTCCTTTGAGAGAAAAAAGGCAGTTTTTTTCCCCCCCGTTGCTATTTGGTAAAAATTCCTTGATGCAGACATTACAATAGAAACGAGAGAAGCTTGTTTTTTATAAGGATCCAGAGTCGCATTGCATGTTTGAACATGCTTCATTATGCAGGCCATTTTAAAAACACGTACAAGCACATTTACTGTCATTAAAAAGATCTTTTCCTTCACCCAGGTACATGTACAGCGATGAGATTGATCTGGAGGCAGACACGGTGCTGGCCACCCTGTATGCTGCCAAGAAGTACATTGTCCCTGCACTGGCTAAGGCCTGTGTCACCTTCCTGGAAACAAGCCTGGAGGCAAAGAACGCCTGTGTGCTTCTCTCCCAGAGCCGCCTGTTCGAGGAGCCCGAGCTGACGCAGCGCTGCTGGGAGGTTATCGACGCGCAGGCTGAACTCGCGCTGGGCTCTGAGGGCTTCTGTGAGATCGACCTGCAAACACTGGAGATAATCCTGCGCAGGGAGACACTCAACACCAAGGAGGTGGTGGTGTTTGAAGCAGTTATGAATTGGGCCACAGCAGAGTGTAAGAGACAATGTCTGGGGCCAACCACCCGTAACAAAAGAGAGGTCCTAGGCAAGGTGCTGTTCTTAGTGCGCATCCCTAGCATGAGCCTGGAGGAGTTCGCAAACGGGGCAGCACAGTCTGATATCCTGACACTGGAGGAGACACACAATGTGTTCCTGTGGTACACAGCAGCTAAAAAGCCCAAATTGGACTTCCCTCTGACTCAGAGGACGGGCTTGGCACCTCAGAAGTGCCACCGCTTCCAGTCCTCAGCTTACAGGAGCAATCAGTGGCGCTACCGTGGCAGGTGCGACAGCATTCAGTTTGCAGTGGACAAGAGGATCTTTATCGCTGGTTTGGGGCTATACGGGTCGAGTGGCGGCAAAGCAGAGTACAGCGTCAAAATTGAACTCAAGAGACAAGGGGTGATCCTGGCACAGAACCTGACAAAGTTCGTGTCAGACGGGTCGAGCAGTACATTTCCGGTGTGGTTCGAGCATCCCGTTCAGGTGGAGCAGGACGCGTTCTACACAGTGAGCGCCGTGCTGGATGGGAATGAGCTGAGCTATTTTGGCCAGGAAGGCATGACGGAGGTGCAGTGTGGGAAGGTGACATTTCAATTCCAGTGCTCCTCCGACAGCACCAACGGGACCGGAGTACAGGGAGGACAGATCCCAGAGCTCGTGTTCTATGCATAAGCTGCTCTGGACTGCTGAAAGAAAATTCTGTTTATCCTCCCAGCCTTCAAAGTAATGTAGCATTAAAGACACTTGAGCAATGTCACACTAAATGGCCTGGTTAGTTCTTTGAGAGACTTTTAAAAGCTAAAAAGGAGCTGTTTTATCTAATTTAATTTAATGTTATTTTTTATTTAAATATTTGGTTAATGTTATTTGCTCTGATGCCTGTGTTGTAAGGCTGCGTCCGCTGTAGAAACAACATTAATACAGCGATTTGTGGTTATATAATCAAGCTGAGCTCCACAACTGGAACAAGTAGGGACTGCTTTAAACTGTGTAATTGCAAGTCTATATACAATGTTGTTACTATAGTCCAAGCAGCTATATTATACGAAGAGCAAACTTTATGTAGTGTTACGATTCTAAATACAACAACACTAAAAGAAACCTTGTTAAACAGTTGTTTTGCACTTAAGAGGACGACGGCCTGAGAAATGTTGTCTTTTGTACAGTACAGTTTAACTGTTAACAGCTTGACGCTGTCGGGGTCCAGATGTTTTCTGTACAAGAATGCTTATACACCTGATGATAAAGCATAAAGGTTATAATGTGAGCCACAGATGTCACATTATTATGTTGTCTGTGTGAGGGCAGTGGGGATTTAAGAGGCAGCAGCGCCCTCTGGGTCCACCTCAGAGAACTACACCTCAGCCATGGTTGTACCGAGTGGCCTTAGGGGCACAGGATCAGGGGTCCCGGAAAGTTGTGGGGCCAAGAAAGCAACAGCAAGTCATTTCGTGTCGCATCACAGAGCTCAGTCAAAAGTGGGAATGTCGAGAAATGTTTGTTCTGATTCTGTTCTCTGTGGAGAATCTAGAGACACAGGGTTGGATGTGACATTTACCATATCTAGTTTATTATACCAGATGCACCTGCACAGTCCTTCCTTAGTCCTTCAAATTAAAGTTAGTAAGGTGATTTCAAACATGCGACAGCAGAATTACTCAATCTGCACAACAGACCTCGGACAGTGTAGTATTTTGTCTAGTAAAGTGTAGCGTATTTTTTTTTTTTATGATTAAGAGCCTATTTCTACCTCCAGCCCTGACAGCATAGTTTCAACATAAGCTCATCATAAGATGTGTGAGGAGCTTTTTTTCCTGTTTGTGTCGACGGGCACATCCATTTCTAATCCTTTAATTCTTGTAGCCTATGTGTAAAAACAAAAGCACAGGCAACCAAGAAAATTGCAGCTGGATTCAGTCCAGTTTTAACTGGAGTTAAGCCTTATATCTGCAAAGTTCAAGACCGAGATGAAATCCATGTTTTGGTCAGCCTCTCTGGGCAGAATAGGAATCGTTTATGATCACCACAGCAATTAAAAGTTATTTAAAAGTTAAAAGTTTTGGGGGTAAATCCTGGAAGCATGTACATTTAAAACACATTATTCCAATGGTTTTTTCTAGGGAAATAAACGTAAAGATAATTCCGTGTGGGTCCAGGCTATTGTGAGAGGCATTTTTCCAGTATTTGTGATCATAGACACGGTAGCTTAATTGGTTGCAAAAGTAATGTGCAGATTCATTGATAATGAAGCCAACCAGTAGTTAAATGTGTTTACATAAAGAGGATTTGCAAACTTCACCATCTTTACAAAAAGTCACTGCATTGTAAATTTAGAGGGGAAAAAGAAGGCAGTACCTATAGCCGGGGCGTTGATGCACAGTTCTCTGGCCAGGACAAGAAACGTTCTTCCCAAGACGTAAACGTTCACCTGTGAAGGACAGAACGTTGAAAGACAAAACATTAGACAACAAATCAGGAACAAGGCCTCATGCTGCCAGTTGAGGCTAATTTTCTAACTAGATTTGAGTGCATGTCGCAAGTGAATGCAATTCACTCCAGGAGCCATTGAACATATTCAAAGCCACTTAGAGAATTACAGAGGAGCCGGAGCAACAGTCTGTTTACCTCACCAGATACGGGAGGAGCGTGATTGAGGATGACAGGGACTGTTGCATCACAGCCAGGTTACCAGATCTGGTTACGTAATCGAATATTTCACTTCAATGTGTGTGATTAAACGCTGAGCTCTGCTGCTATTAAAAAAAAAAAAAAGCGCGTCTCAGTCTGCGGAACAAAAGCTCTGTCGATTATTTTCTAATCAAAATATCTGCCACTCGGTCCTTGGCTGTGCCCCCTGCATCTAAATTTGAGAAACCTGTCAGACAGCACTGGGTTTTCACTTGCACGATTGTAAAAATGACATTTAAATCAGTTATTTATGCAGTTTTTTTTCCCCCTTTTACTGTCATGCCCTGAGATGACCCCGATACGAGGACATGACTCATGTACCTGCACGTTAGTGACCTTTACAGATATCTGCACTGCCTGCTTCTCCAGAAACAACTGCAGTAACAACTGAAAAACACAGTAGCTGAATTGATTGCTGGGCTAAAAGCAAAACACCTTATGGTGGTTTATTGAAGTTGAGATTTGCAGACATGACAATTATAATTCCGTCTTAAATGATTTCACGCATCAGGTGCTAGTTTCACACTGAGCTGCAGTCATTTTTTTAAATACCAAACAAAAGCTGTTCACAAAAGTCAGTGTCAAATGTGGGAGCTCCTAGTTATTCATTTCTTCTAACTGTCAATTTTATAATATTTTATTTTGGCAAAGCTCTGGTACGACTGCTAAAAGATGGGGCTTGTTTAGTTGAATGCAGAGGTGGAGAACATTAAGCTGAATCTAAACAACAGGAGGAGGAAAACGGTTCACGGTACATGAATCAGGGTTCTTTCATCAAGCACACATTTATTTTTGCTCTGCTTCTTTTTCCTACTGCACACTGAAAATGAGGATTTGTGGATCTGGGTGTGTAAACTTTATCTTTTGTTTAGTTGAATGACAACTGTAGTCTAAGGGGAAAGGCGGTCGATACATTTTTGCTTTTGGGAATAATGCTCAGATTATTTCCTGGACCCCATTGACTGCATTGTAGCAAGGCTGAAGTGCGTCACCAGCAATAAGCTGAGAATGGATTTTTTTTATTTTGGGCCCAAGTTAAACATCGCTCCATATTCAGAGCTCTGAAAACGAATCTGGCAAATTCATACACTACGGGACTGACTTTCAAAGTCAGTATTGACAATCTGGTCTCCTGTGCAGGTAAAGCAGAAACTGGTTCAGTGGAGAAAGTAATGGTTGGATGAGGGCAAGCGTGTCATCAGGGTTATCAGGCTGGCACCTCCCATCACAGATGTTTCATTGTATTTTTGCAAAAGCACCTCCAGAAGGCTCAGCAGTAAACCCTGTGACCCCCCCCCCCCACCCTCTGATGAAGAGCACTGCTGAATAACAAAGCCACCAGGCTGCACATCTATCATCATCTTCACAAACTAACAGCAATAAAGCTCAGAATTAAGTTCCCGAGGGTCCTGTGCTGAAATGTGAAGCAGAAGGCAGTGAAAGCTGCAGGATCAGGTCGTGAACTCTGGTCAGATCTCTGTCATTCCTTCAGTTCAGACAGACAGTCTGTAGACCTCCAGGGAGGGGAGGGAGGGGTTGGGTGGAGCAGACAGACGGACTCTTGCGCTCAGCCCCCTCTGGAGTCGGGCAGGGACACAGATTGCTATTCTGGGAAGTGGATTCCAGTGAGGAATTTACACAAAAAAGGACAAGTAGTGGGGGAAGAACAAGTGCGTCTGCTTCAAAGATTTTAAATTTGAAAGCAACGATGTTGATATTGTTTGTTTGTCTGTCTCAAGGAGTCAAGAATCAACAGCTTTACAATTTCAATTGCAGCATTTTATACCAGATCTATTTAATAATATTTACACAATTAACAATGGATCAAATACATAGTAAGAGACCAGTTCCTCCCAGTCCTGCAGAGTATTTTAGCATTTCTCAGCTCATTTCGCTTCTACTACTACAAAGACAACAACGTTCAAATATTGGATCAGTTTCAGCAACATCAACCATGTTTCAGCAGGTTTTCAGTGCACATCAAAACCCAACAGAAGCCAGACAAAGTCCGCAAGTAGCCGGGACAATGTCCACTTTAGTCAAAGACAAAACAAAAGAGGAGCTCATGAGTCAGGCTCACCCTTCTGTCCAATCAGAGAAAGACATGATTTCTGCCTGATGAGTAAGTTTTGGACGGAGTGCAGCATTAGCAGGTGAGAGGGGTTTTACCTTAATTCAACCTGGTCTTGGAACGACTCAAACAGCTGCCTAAAGTAGTTTAACACCAACACATTGCAATGGTTAAATAAATAAATAAAAAGCTTCCAATTAATCTCAAAATATTCACATAAAGCACAGTAGATGGGACCTTTTAATAAAACACGTTTTTTCGTTTTTCCTTATGTGAAACCAACACCTCCAAATAAAAGGTCATCTTACAGATTCATCCAGGGCAAAGATTCATATTATTCCTAGATTTTGACATTTACTTTGCTGAATATCATGTCGTAACTGATCAAACCTGGGCAAAAATATTCAAGTTGTGAAATACTAGAAATTTCTGATTTACAGTAAATATTGCAGCAAACCAAGTTAACAATGACTTTTGCACTGTAATGTTAATTTATTCACTATGACCATCTAAAAACAAGTCCAACACACTAGTTTTATTAATCTCACACACACCTCTCAAAACCATTCGTCTCTGAGCTGACTGTAATATCTAAAACACTGAGCTCAAGTCTTGGAGTTAAAACACGTCATGGCCTTGAACTGCCGACACACGAGAAGCTGACAGGAGCGTAACGACGTTCCCACTGCAGCGTTAAGTGACACTTTCCCGGTCGAATGGTCGAGACTCTGATCTGAAACACTGTAGGATTGAGCCTCGCCAGGTGGCAGTGACCGACTACAAGGGGGAAAAGCTTTCAATTAAAAGATCCTGATGCGACTCGTACGACCGAGGGCAGCTGCAGGGAAAGCATCACCAAAAACATGTAGTTAGAATGTTGTCATGTGCCAAAAGACTCGCTCAGGATCCGAGAAAACCCCTGACAGACAGAAACCATATCTGTAAGTAAGAAGTCCTAGATAAAGTTCAGAATCCTTTGCATGTTTGCAAGTGTCCTGCACTTTGTGAGGACCAACCTTGATGAGTTAGATTTATGTTTGAGAGACTGTTCAGTGGACAGGCATGGGGTTGCCTTCATGTACAGGGGATTGCAGGATCTGGAACACAAAAAACTAGGCAGGGAAACACCTAATGATATTTGGAATAAGGGTTTGACAGATATGAATCTTTGTTCTATAAACACCAGACGCTGCCTGACATAACTCAAAATGATTCACAGGCTACATTATTCAAATGTACGGCTTCACAAAATCTTCCCAGAAGGTCTCCGATCAGTGATAAGTATGAACAAGTAGAGGCAGACTTGATTCGTGTTTTACAGCAAAAGACACCGAAAAGATACATCAACTACTGTCTTATGGACTCACGTGCCAAGAAACTTATTCTCTTATTCTTTAAAAAAGGAGGAAGTGCCAACTATTGAAATGTGGATAACAGCAACTGGAGGAATCTGAACTGAGTTGGCCAGCAATGTACTACAAATGAACCTTTGCGCTACACAAATGATAATGTACATCTTACTAAACACTATTCTGAATTGAGGATCTGAGTTGAGGTGATGTTGTACACTGATTAATAAAATTATTTTACTTTTCATTTACATTGTTTGTATTTTCCATCATGTGTGGCCATTCTACATTTCCTTGTTATTAAATCATTGTATATTTTGCTTTGTGACAACCACAATAAAATATCTGAAACAAAATCTTGCTGTATGTGTGCAGAGATGAATATTGTGTGGAAATAAAAAAGTTTAAAAACCAAAAAACTATCTTAGCATGTGGGTAAGTGAAAGCAAACTGGAGAGGCATCAGAGGGGGACAACAGAGAAAGCAGCTGAACTTTAAAGCCAATATTGATCCGGCCATGATCAATGATGCCCTGACTCTGCTTCAGCAGCCGAGACTGACAAAGCTCCTCATTCATCTAAACAATGCCAGAAAGACCAAGTGGTCTGGGTGTGGATCCATGAAAAAAGGGATTGGTGGAATATCACCGCCCCCACAGCCACAGCAGCCTAAATGTTGGGCATTAATAACCCCCGAACACCACCCACCCACCACCCACCATCCACTTCAAATCCACTTCCAGCCTCCACAAATGCCGGGGTGGGAGGGAGGGAGGGAGGGAGGGATGGTCAGCTCCTGCATGACAGCTGGGCGCATAAAAATAAAAGCCTGTGACCAGCTGTGACTCTGAGAAATGTCCCACCACCACCACACCCCTGACTCACTGAATCAGCTGCAATTAAAAATGTAGGCAAATGGCAGGGCTTCTAAATTTACACACACCCACCCACCCCTCAGGTTTAATTACAAGTGTGAAAGTCGAAAAGCAAGATGACAGCAGGAGCAAGCGGTTAGGTTGAGATGCATTACTGGAAAGGAGGAGAGAGTTTAAGTGTATTTAAGTGGCTGCTCTAGCAGCGTGAGCATCACCACCTAAAGTAATAAGTAAAAAGTTTCCTTCCAAGTCTGCACACGCTCATTTAAGTTTAGTTCAAAATTAACTTTCTGCAAACTATTTTAATTTCAGTGTGGTCTTGAAACTTACCTGCAGGATGTCACTAAGGTCCAGCAGCATGTCTGAGAGCAACAGGTTAAGAAAACCAAAGGAGCTGGAGCTAAAAAGACGAATTTGTCATTATTAAACAGAAGATGCAGTTTAATCCCAAAGTCAGCTTGTACGGTGTGTGTTGCTTGTGACTCTCCACCTGCACGGTGGACAAAAGCCGATATAATAAAATAAGTACAACAAGTTCAGCACAAGCAGCTGAGTCAGTAAATCTAATGAGACTCTGAACCATCACCTCTGACCACAAGACTTCTCTAAATATACTGACGGACCTGTCGCTGCCGCACTTTGACCTCTCGTGTACACACACACACACACACGTCTGCCTTATTAGCCTGTAGACCCTAGACGTCCTCCTGGAGACTGGTCTCCGTGGCAACCGGCTCTCCGTGGAGACGGGGGACTTGGCAGCGACAGGTGCACCTGTCCGCAGGCTGCCGGGGCAGATTAAGCAGGGTCCCTCTGAAAAGGCCTCACAATGGAATTAGCACAACGGAGACGAAATGGGAAAGATAATCGCAGCACACGCAGATTACAGGAGACTCGGGAAAACAAACAGCAGCAGGTCCTTCAACACATCTGGGTCTGATCGGAAAAAACAAAGAACTACACATGGTGACACAGGAAGGACGGGGAGGATGATCCACGATGACTCACCTCAAACATCTGCCAAAACATTTGGGTATAATAAAGAAGATTCTCCCGTTAGTCAACGAGTTCTTTTTATCTGTGATTTTAACAGAAATGTGCTTCTAACTTTTTCCTCGGCATTTTCCTTTCCTGTCCCCAGTTTAGCCAAAAAGATCTCATCTCCCCGCATCAGTGCCGAACCTCACCACTGTCACTGTGGAAGAATGAGAGCAAGTCTCTGCAGGAAGCCTGAAAACTAATGAAAATAGTGTCCACAGCTCAGTTTCTGATGCAAGTTCATTCTTTTTTTTGCATTTACTCCAATACTGGCAGCATGTTTTTGTTTTTGTTTTTTAACAAATTTCTTTACCGAGTGTGACCAATTAGAAAATGCATAAAGACTTTTAGAGACTAGTTGTAGCCGCCTAACAAACAAGTAGCAAGTAAGCGAAGTCTGGTTACAGATGAACACAAACAGCATCAGGTTTTAAAGTAAATTGCTATTATTCATCAGGTTATGTTGTGTTGGAGTAACCGCATTTTGTTCTAAACACGGCATGGAAACAAAGGCAAAAGGAGGCAGAAACGGTTTGAAACCAAGTAAAAAGGTTGAAGATGTGTCAGAAAGTTCAGAGCAATCTGCCTGCAGACTAGAGATGCAGACAGTTGGTCCATCCTCAGCCTGGCTGCTTTCAGATTCACTGAACATTCCCCTTCTCCCTGTGTCTTTGACCTGATTCTCCCCTGCGACAGCATTACAGACTCACCCAGCTGTGGAAAAGGAAGTGAGCAGAGCTATTTTTACCTCGGCTTCACTCCTGCTAACACACACTCAGGCCCGGTAAACAACTCGGCAGGAAGACATTATACCCTCCTTGCCCCTCTTTTGTTAGGTAAATCCATCCCTGCTGTCCTGTGCTGCCGTTACATACATAATCATCCTCAGAGGTGAAGTGAGTCAGGAAGCTGGAAGTCCTTTTATACCAATAATGACACATGTTCCAGTGTTTGTAGGAAACCTTAAAAAGGCAGCGGCAAGCGGCTCGGCCCACAGAAGTCTGCTGTGGACTTGTGATGCGCCATTCTGCATCAGTCTAACGTGCTGCTTTGTCTCAGCTCAAGACCGTTTCCCACTCAATGACTGTACGGCTGATTATCGGTTTGATGTGGTCGTGACGACATAAAAATTGTACCGTTTAAAGAATTTTGGTCTTCAGTCTTTTCGAGGGCTCTTTGACATTTTTATTATTTATGACCGTATCAGTGGCAGATGATGTCACAACGGAGGCAGTCCTACAGTAACTACAGCTTTAGGCTCATTTTGTCTCCGTGTCCCTCTCTGGCCCTATAGTCTGCGTTGTCCTCACCTTAACATCCATTATTGTGCTGCTTTTTTTTGGCGTATTTTGTTACTTTATGCACAAATTGTTAAGTTAAAAAGTCAAAGTTTGAACACGTGAGAATTTTCCACCCTCGCTGGATTTGGAGAGTGTGTCTGTCTCCAGATCATCCCGTCTTCCCCATCCAGACATTGAGTGCGTTTCCCCCCAGTTTACTCAGTCGTGAGTTATTTCCACACTGTCAGAGACCAGAAATCTGTGCTAGTTAATGTCTTCTTAATTTATAAAGACAACCTTTGGCACACACGGACATGTTGTCTCCTCCCACATCCACAGCGGGTTTTATTTGACCTGACACCAATTTAAATCACAGAATTAAAATTAATCAACAGCTGACATTTTAAGCAGCAAATAGGGAGTCAGCAGGAGCGGAGAGTGAGGGGAAATGGTCCTCTGCATATGGCATTGTCCTCTCCGACAGGTAATAGGGAGCCAAACTGGGTGTGTTCGTTTTAACTCTCCATTATTTAGCTCATGACATACAAATCTCATTTCATGTGCCAGCTTTAATATGCCACTTGTTTAGGGATCATTATGATCACTTATGGCTGCTTTTATCTTCCATCGTCTTTGCTTGGTGCATCTTTTTTAGACTCCATCATCTGTAAAACAGACAGCAGTTGCTTCCAACTCTTATAATCCACTAAATATAAAGAAAATAAACGGCAAGGATACGTGGGGTTCCCTCGGTGCGGCAGACCATGTAGAGGCAGGCGGCGATGACGTGGGAGGATCGGCGGCCGCGCGTCAGGTGTCTGGTGAGGGCCAACCTGTAGAAGTTGAAGGCCGTGTCCAAACAGTGTTGGTTCATCTGCAGCTGGTGACCCAGAGTGTTGATGTACTGTTTCGCTGGAGACACACAAACACAGAGTCTGCTCACAGAAACCATGCTGATTAACAGAGAGTGGTGTTCAGCAAAGCATCTGCTTTTAGCTTCAAGAACAAAAAGAGGGAAAACATACAAAGACAATAGTTAAAGTGGAGAACTCGTTTAATGCACTTTAAACCACATTTCTTGTGTGTGTGTGTGTGTGTGTGTTGTTAGAGCAGAGAATGTTTAACTGTGTAAAGACATTCTGATGTAGTTATATTGATTTCAAACTATTAAATTTGAAAAATTCATCTCAACCAGAGAAAAAATATATAGTAAAGGTTTATTTATCAAATTATCACATTTATCCAATTGCACGACTTATTCCCCTTACATGCATATATGACACAATAAGATAAGATACAATAAGAGTGTGTCACGGGGGGCTAACGGATTAAGTCTGCAAAGTGTCCAGTTTGAGTCCAGCTGAACACCTTTGTTAAACAGAATCATCTCCTCCCACATCCACCTCAGTTTAAATCTATCCAATAAACGCGGTTACTGCCCACAAATTATATTTTCAACAAACATTTGCTCAATAAGACAACAGATCAACAGCTTTTGGCTTAACCCCTCAGGGGTCACCACAGCAGAACGGGTTCCACACCTTAACCTGAGTTTTTACGCCGGATGCCCTTCCTGCCGCATCCCTCCCATTTTATCCAGGCTCGGCACCCAATGCTCTGCCTCTGAGGCACCAGGCCCCCCAACTCAATTAAGACGTGTCCTAATATTTCTGATGTTACCTTAAAGATGAACTGAGGTAACTGAATTGTCTTCTCTGTACAATAAGATCCATGAAAATTATTAAATGTTCAAAGAAAAATGGCTTCCACCAAATGTCTTTAAAAGGCTGTTGTAAGATGCATTTTCAGAGACAACATAGCAAGTGAATTTAGATTTTTTTGACAAGAGAAGACTTACAGGACATGAATGCAATAAAGATATGTATTAAAAAAAAACAGCGAGCAAACAAGTGAAGCTTACAACTGAAGAGACGAGAGCAAAATTATTAAAATACGTCAAAAAAATCTGTGCCTCTGGTCTAAACCAGCTCCTGTGAAACATATTAATTTCTACCAAATTTGTCCCACAGATAAGTAGGACAGAGGCTCAGCGCTGCAGCTGTAATTAGGGTTTAAAAAGAAAAACATCTTTCCTGCCCTTAAAAAACGGATTCATTAATAGAAACCTTTAAATAATAATGTAATAAATAACACGCCACAACATTAACATGAACAAAAACTGGGACACAAACATGGTTATAATCCAACATACACACACAAACACACCAAATTCAACCCACATCATCACTTCGGCCACGTTTGTTTATGACAGAAAAGGTGAAAAAGTCGATCCAAGTTTGAAAAAGGCCGAGTTGAAGAGTTGAAGTCATCGATAAACACAGTTGTTAGTGACAACGCAACATGACAACAGTTAGCAAGTGTCCGAAATGTCAATTGACTGCTCACTACTGAGTGAACTACTTAGTGTACGTTACGTAGGAAGTAGGGAATTAGTGAGTGGGGGGTGATTTCAGACACAGCCTATAGGATTTCAAATGTCTAGAATCTCACAGAAACACGTGTGATAAAATGTGACTTCAGAGCAAAAAGCAGCCCTTCTGTGGTCCACCGGCAAAAATAAATTCAAACTGGAGATGAAGTCACGACTGAGAAAACAGACCCAGTGCAATTTATGCATTTGATAGCATGAGCTGGAGGTGAGTTTTGTTCCTAGTCCCAAACGAGGCTGGCAGGAGCTGCTGCTACAAGTACAAATCATCTGTTTGGCGAGGCTCGCTCTCATTGGCCGCTTCTGGTGTCTGCTCAGTGTTCAGTCGCCGAGTCTGTGGGGAGTATCGAGACGTGTCCAACACTCCCTCACACTACAGAATCAGTTGAGTTAGGTTGCACCTCCAAGACTTTAAACTGGCCCCAAAATCATCCCAATTGTCCGGTAGTTTGGCCCCAGCTCGAGCTACAAAGGCCAAAAAGCTCCGCTCACTGATGCGACTCTGTGAGCAGCTCTTTTCACATCACAGTGATTCATTGTTTATATTAAAAGAAAAGACGATTTGTTCTAACACCTCCTGGCTCGGCACTCAGATTTACAGGAATCAGATTTATTTGTTTATTTATTTATTTTACACTGCAGCTCGACTTTATGATTCAGACTGCTGACACCAAGTGTGTTTTCATACACAAATCTTCCCTGAAACAGTTTTTAAAGCTGCATTTAAATTCCAGTCATCCACCTACACTGCAGCACGCCGTGGGCCGATACATGAGGGGCTGCTGATACGTGAACACCAATACACACAGAGGAAGAGGAGTTTGTGCTCCCAGACTTGAATCAGACGGTGGTGAGATAGAGGAGCCTCAGACGGCCGCTGGGGGAAGTTTCTGGAGGACAGAGGGAAGAAGAAGAGCTGTTTCTATCTCAGAGACGCCTGCAGGCTGACACAGTCGCAGACTGCCATAACTCTCCCAACAGACCCAACACACACACACACACACACACACACGTTTTTCTATAGCCGTGAGGATGTTCACTGACATAATGCATTTCCTGGAACCCTACCACAACATTACACATCCCTACCACAACTCAACACAGTTAGCGTGTCTCTAACATTAACAATGGGCAGTGTGAGCAGCACATTGAATCTTTACTAGTCATCTTTGATCACACACACATTTTCACATACACGTGAATTACACTTTGCCGATATCGTAGTTGCGCTCGGCAGGGGTCAGACGGGCCGTGGTGGAAGCGTCAATCCTCACTGAAGCACAGTTCGTACTGTCGAGTCCGAGCATTCAACTTCTACTATTATTTGATGCAATAAATTTCAGTCTCTGCATTTATTGCTTCCCCCCTTGGGGGCGCAGTGGGCTGCACAGGGAAGCCCCGGGGAGCTAGGATGGGTGTCACGCTCAGGGACACATCTGGTGGGTAGACCGGGATCCTGCAGACCTTTAGTAGAGCAGAGCAGCACATTAGCAGATGATCAGCACAGGAGGCCTTCAGGTGCAGCACAAAGTGTAGGTCACCAGTATGTTGGCAGAAGTTTGAGTGGTTTGATAAATGGCCTTTAGCTTGTCCCATTTAGGGGTCGCCACAGCAACCACATGTCCCAAACATGGATTTGGCTTGGGTTTTTATGCCGAATGCCCTTTTATATCTCCAACCCTCCTATTGTATCCAGGCTTGGGACCGGCACCTTGGTGGATGGGCGGGGCCGTGGCTGGTGGGGTGGGATTTGATCCTGTGGCCTTCTGCATCCCAACTTCTACCAAATGAGCCACCAGGCCCTCAACGTTATCAATTTACTTAATGTGAAATCTACACATCACCACTTCATGTTGGTGGACGTTGCCTCAGGGTCCTTTACATTCTGCACCACCTTCCGTCGGCCGAGCTAACATTTTCTAACCATCTTCAGCTGCACAGATACAATCAGACACGGAAAATGGGCCCTTATCCATACACACTTACACAAACGCAATTCCTTGTGCACACAGACACAGAAAATAACACCATTATTCCCCTAATTCTCATGCTCCAATCTCTCACACACACACACACAGTGACTAAACTAGTCCCTCATCTACACACACACACAGACCCGTGTCTACACACACTCTTCATTACTCAGCGTCTGCTGCAGTCTGACAGCTCTGTGACTCTGTGGTTCCAATGCTGAAACATCGTCAGCGGAGCAGACTGTCATCACCGCGGTAACCAGCTGCTCGCCCATCGTATCCAAGCCCTGGCGCTCTGCCCAGCAGCCTGCCAACCCTCGGCCAAGCAGTTGGTCTATTTTTTGTAGATTTCACTTGTTGAGATAAGACTCCTGAGTCAATGTCAGGTCTGGGGAAATCTACAAGGCCCCGGAGGGTCCCCCTCAGGGGCCCCAGGGGAACGGGGAACAATTCAATTTTGACACTGACAGATACACTGAGCTGATAATTGATAAAATGCACTAAAACCCTCCTTCATGGATTTGATCATGTTTGGTTTTCTGTTTAAAATACTGTCGTCATTTTAATCATTTGGGAAAATAACTTGATTGATATAATTAGTAATTAAAGGAATAAGTCACTTAAACGAAATTCATAACTGTTTATCCATTTCCCACAAAAACTTTGCTCATGCTAATTTCTCAAAAGTTGAATACAAATCATCACAGTGAGGGAACAGTCACGGTTAAAAACACTGAAGGAAAAAATAATTGAATTTACTCATTTATGAGTAAATGGACCTCATGATGTGACTGAACACTGAATCTGAGATACATTTATATTTTGATTTGCATATGAAGTGAAATTCCCCTTTAAAAGAGACACACATTAAATTTATTGCAAAGATAAACGCAGCTCGAGCTCTTTTCAACTCAGCTGGGAGCCAAACTTTGAGTTGTTGGATGTGTAACTGTACACTCTTACAGTTCTAAGTTGTAACTACTGAAAGCTAAAGAAGAAAAAACACACAGCTGTGACTTTAAGATGCTGAAAGGTTCTTTGAGCAACTGGGGTAAAAAGATTCAAGGTAAATCTCTGCAAACACTACGAAGCCTTTAATTACTCGGCTGTTGTGTCAGTGGAGGTTAAAAAAAAAACAGACGTGTTGCTACTCAGCAGCTTTTAAAAAGGAACTCTGCACGCGATGTGAAGCAAATTAGGATTAAATCAGATCAAATTGTGCTGTTTATCAAGCAAATATTAGAGTCGCAGGTCTTTTGTTAAATACACACCTCTGTCTGAGCTTTTTGAAGTCCTGTTGTAATAAAGCTCGACACTTGCATAGTTTTACCTGTGTACAATCTAAAACGTTTCAGGCCTATTCAAAGAAAGTGACATTTTTCTACACATTCTGACTATTACACATGAAAATAGAAGGTTCTCATATGAAAAGTTTAAAACAACTAGACAGGGACTAACATGAAGAGCTCACACTTTTTAACTGGATTCACTGATGAAAATGAACAGTTTAACTGTGCAGCGCTGGCTTGTTCGGTACGTGGCGCCCTCTGCTGGTCACTCACCTCTCTGCAGCGTCTGCGCTCTGGACTCCTTCCCCATGCCTGACAGGTGCGCATCTCCAAAAGAGGGGTGTTTGGCTCCAGCTGAAGACACAGACAAGAGATGTCAATGTTAAAAATTAGAAATTTGAGGAAGAAAATAAAACATATACACAGTTAATGTGGAATTAATCTGCTGCACAAGCGCTGATTCAGATGTGAACGAGAGAACACACGTAAACACCAGTTAATTACTTCACAATACATTGATCTGAGTTTCTGGTAGAACAAAGTAAGCACTGTTGTACATGTAGTATTACTTCAATATGTGCCTTATGAAAAAGGTCTCTGAAGAAATATGAAAGGTTTAGGTCTTGTTAACTTTAATTCATGTACAGATATAAGGAGAGAACTACTTCATTTACGGGAAAACTTCATTTAAATTTAATTTTGGCAATAAACTGAGGAAAATCGCAGCAAAGAAAAATGTCTGTTGATAATGATTTTAACTTGTATTAAGCAACTGAAGCAGTAAGAATAAAAAAGTACAGGGGTAAAAGTAACAGGGGCAGCCACACAGCAACATGTGATACACTGTGTGCAGAGGTGGTAGAAGTACACAAACTCAAGTGAAAGTGCAAATGATGGACTAAAAACTCTCCACTGCAAGTACTGCTTCAAATGTTTTACTCAATTAAAATACTAAACAGATCAAGTAAAATGTAGATAGTGTACACAGGTACAAGTACTCCATTAAAAAAAATGTATTTTAAACAATACTGATTTTGGTTGATATTGGAAACATGTACAGCAATTGCCAAAAAGTAAGGATCAAAGGTCACTGCTGGTAAAGGTGGAGTTCATTATAACCACTTAATGTGCTGACAGGTGGTTAACACCTAATTACACATCAGCAGTCATTACAGTAGTTATTGAAAACAGTTATTTTAAAAGGAACCTTAGTGGTTTGTTTTAACATATTTAACATCAACCTGATCAGACGATATCTGACACATTTACATTAACGTGTGTCGTCGGCATCTGTTGACCATCCAGCAGAGCGGATTGCTGCTCAGTTGCCTCGGTGTTGGAGATAAATGACCTACATCGATTTCCTGTCAGTCTCTGATTTTAAAAGGGTTTTACTTTGTTTTAAATGGCCTTGCACCCGTCCACCAGCGGAACAAGCTTCTGTGTATGAACCAGGATTTTTTTTTTGCACTGGACAAAAACATTTTTGTTGAAGAGTGAAGAGAAACTGAGAGAAGCTGATGTGTTGTGAAAACCTTAAAACTTGCACTTTCTTTAAAATCAGGCATTGAATGTAATATCTTTATAACTTAATTTAATATCATTTCAATACTACTTTGTTTTTTATTGAGATTGCATTTTTCTTGTCCAACTTGTCTTCACATCTTATCAAGCAGCTCCCTCCAGTGGACACCACATGAACCACACCTCACTCTGCAGACTCTGCAGGACTTAACTGTCCTTCAGGCCTTAAGTCAAAGATAATCTAAAGGTAAATGTCAAAGATAGGCAGCCGTGCAGCAGCACACACTTTTTCAGAACAACCAAACACCCATTTGACAGGAAACTGCACCATGACTTAATCATTTCTTTAGGAAAGGTTTAAATTCTACTTAAACAGTTATTATATATTCTGAAGTTGGGTCCTGTAGGCAAAGATTTATTTTCATTTCCTTCTGTGCGCAGATAAATCACAGTTTTGTATTGTGTAGATGTGATGTATATTATTCTGAAAAGCATCACCATAGTGTGTCAGTGCTGCTGCTACAGTAGCTCAGAGATTTGCAACATGTCCATCTAATTTAAACAATTTAAAGTCATTTTTTGCCCAACAAGATGAAATCTATAAACTATTGAAGCAGGCTGACCACAAAAGTATCTCACATAAAGTCAATTAATTCAGTGTAACTTCATGTTTCATTTACCATAACCTGTTTCATTCTTAAACTGAGTTTTAACTGTGTAAGTTAATTACAGCCTGTATGTTATATGTGACATTCTGCATTTATTGTAAATGTGCTTCAACAGGGGAAACATTTTACTCCTCTGTACTACTGTCAGATGTTGGTAGGTTTGTCCTGATGCTGATGCCGGAATCAGGCATCGGGCCTTTATGTACTTGTAATCAAAACACGTTAACCTCCACGTGTAGGTGGAAAAACGTCTGTGGTTTAGAGCCGTTTTGAGATAATTGTACAATAATTGATGAGGACAAAAACAAAGCTGAATACAAACTCCGCTGTGCTAAAGTCTTAAGATATAGTTACTAACATACTCATACTCCCGTATTTGGAAAACCTTTCATATTTGCGACCAACAACAACGAGTGTTGCATACAGTAACTAGAATGTTCCCTTTATGTTCCTGTGCAGACTCTACAGTCCATGTTGGCCACACTGCTCCAACCAGGATCTCACCCCAATTCTGTGCTCTGTCCATATTTCAGTCCTTTTCAGTGAAAGTTGCCGTTTATTAAACACTGGTCTGAACCATATTTGTTTTGACAGAAGAAGTTGGGGGATTTCAGTTTTTGTGAGATTTGCTCAACTGCAATGGATTGAAGAGGAATTTTCGGTCCAGTCACTGACACAAGCCAAACAATATCGTATTGGTGTTAGTGCTCAGTATCGGCGACTACTTAAATTTAATTAATTTTAATTTAATTTGTACTCAGTCTGAAAAAGTGGTCTTGGGACGTCCCTAGTTGTTGCAGAGTTGATGGTTACAATGGCCATCTTTTGAAGGTGGCCTGGTTGCTCAATGGGTAGAGCAGCAGGATGGGATGCAGAAGTCCGCAGGATCAAATCCCAGCTAGACACTCAGATCTACAGTAGCTCTTCAGGCACCGCCCCATCCCAGTGCGATGGGTTAAATCAGAGAAAGAATTTTTCTTATTTACATCAACGATTTGGGTCAAAATTGGTCAGAGGCTGATGACAATCATTTACTGCTGTGGATCAACTCTTGTTCAGACCACTGAATCTCTGCAGAAAGTCTTTGTTGCTCTTCAGCACACAAGCCGGCAATAGACAAGACTAAGCTTATGATGCCCTCAGTGTCCACTCATAAAGGGAAATACATGTATAAATAGCTGGGTGTCTTCATTTTGTTTTTCCTTTTAATCCAAATAAGCGGCTTGTCGCCGCGACGTTTTTTAATCTGTGCTGGATTATGGAGATCTTTCATATAGACATGTCTCCGAACGGTTGACTCTGTTCATCATGCTTCTCTGAGGTTCATCACTAATTGTAGTGTCGAAACACCACTGCAAGTTATATTTTGGGTGGGATGGTCTGCTCTGCTCTGGCCACATGTACGATCAGTCATTTCTATATGAAAATATACCAAAGCAATACTTGGATTATTGCCCACCGACATGTGTACTTTAACTGTACATAGAAGAGATGAGAAATATTCTCTCTGTTCAAAAGATTATTTGTTGCTTCCTGTTCCGTACTGAACTGGGTGAAAGGACTTTTGTCCGTTCTGCAGCTTTTGCATGGAATAAGTTGCAGAAAGACTAGAAACCGAGTTAATTTCACTGAGCACCTTTAAATCCAAACTAAAGGTTCAAGGCCGATTCCATAACATGCTCTTGTTTTTTCATAATTTGCTTGTAAATTTTTGTGTTTCTTTGTGTTTTGTACTTGCTGCTGCTTCTTGTCCAGGACTCCTTTGTAAAAGAGGTTTTTAATCTCAGTGGGTTTTTTCCTGGTAAAATGAAGGTTGATGTTCTTCTTCAGATCTTATTTGTATTTAGATCATCAAATTCAGCACAGAAGAGAGACTGTGTGTGATAATCAAAACAAAAATACTATACACAATTGTGTTCTCATGTTAAATATCAGTTTGTGAATCAGTACTTTTAGAACATTTTCAGCACATTTTGATTGCTCTGGCTCTAATAATAATAATAATAATAATAATAATAAAATGATTTGCCACTTAACCCCGACCCTGCAATTCAAAACATCATATAGAAATCGCATCACAATTTATTTAGGAAAGTCGCTGCAAAATCAGGCACGATCACAAATACGTCGGAGGGACTGACTAACAGAAAATATTGGTAATAGCATAATGGCTGTTAGGTTAGTCCTGATTTGACCATAAACTGTAAATCTAAAGTGAAAAAGCAACGAGAGAAAAAACACCTGTTGAACTCACACCGGCTACGATCATTCACATCAAGTCCAACGAATCTGTTCTTACCATCTGCTGAGACAAACTGTCCTACAGCCAGCGACCCTCCACCGCCCGTCTCCACAAACTCCACCTCAGACACAATGATGTTGTCCTCCAGCACAGAGCCACAGCCCATGCAGACCGCGTCACCCCGCGCCTGGTCGACATCGATGTCCGTGCCGCCGCAGTTCTTACACACCTTGGAGCTCATGGTGTCACACGGCACAACTCAAAACCTGATGGGAACAAGATGAGGGGTTGATGTCGATTCGATTACTTGATTATGAGACTTGTATTTACAGCTTCCTGTGGCGAACATCACGCAACACAAGGCATGTTTTTCTTCTGAGGGTTTTGGGCTTTTAAACAGACAAATGTGCCTGAAAATTATCAATCTGAAATTATTCTAAAACTGTTTTTAACAATTTGTCAAATATTCTTTGGTTCCATGTTATCAAATATGATACTGTGCTGCTTTTCTGTTCTACAATCACAATACACTGAATTCTTTAGAGTTTTGACTGATTTTGAGGGGAAATATTTTGTTTTTTTCCCCTTTTTGTGACTTTTATAGACCAAATTTATCTATTAATCATAAAACCTATTAGTGATCTGTTATTGACCTCTGATGTTTCAGAGGTTAGTGACTTATTAACAGTTCAGCACAACTTCCTAGACAGTCTAATTAACTGATAAAGCCCGTTCCCCCTCCCCAGCTGTGCAGTGCCGGTCCAAGCCCGGTAGAAATTGGGGAGAGTTGTGTCAGGAAGGGCATCCGGCGTTAAAACTGTGCCAAATCAACATGCGGACAATGATCCGCTGTGGCGACACTGAACTCACGGGATAAACTGAAAGAACAAAAAAAATAAATATAAGCCCAAATAGGTCATAACATTGAATGTTTTCCTTTGGACACTAGTTTAGCATCTATTTCCTCTTTTCTACCCCAATCAATCAACTCCTCTTTACTGAGACATCACTGGACTATTAGGAGCTGAATCAGAGGAAAAAGCAGCTACAGCACTGAGGGGTCTCTTACACACTGTTGCATCAGTTTGAACTGTGACCCTTTGGAAGATGCTTGATCAACAAGCTCCAGCTGTGTTCAGTCCAAACTTTTACAGGGTTGTTTAACAAAGAACCTGTGCGACTTCTAACACATCCGTTGTATTTGTGGTTAAAAAAAAAAATAGGCATATTGTCTGTGAGACTACAATTTAAATTGTTGGGTCTCAGTTATTGTCAATTCTGGGTGTTTTCACTTTTTTATTGCTTTAATTCTGCTAAACATGCTCCACCACTTCACATTTCTGTAACCGAATGTGCAGTAATATTGAACTTCTATTTGATTTCATCTCAATTATGGACACTGCCAACTTTGCACTTTTGATTTTCATCTGCTCTGCCACTCAAAGGTCATTGAGTTTGTAGAAATCCTACACAAACTTGCTGCTGGAGGTTCCCCATCATAAAAACCGGACTTGTGCAGATTCAGGTTACATTTGAAGGTGTGGCAGCTAGTTTTTAACGTCAGTATGACACAGCAGTGCATCACACTAATTCCTGACGCAAAAACGAGCTTTAGCTCACATTACAGATGAGACATTAAAGCCCCTTCTGTGGGGTTTTCGTGCACAGTTACCGCTGCAGCATCCAGCAGTGATTGTGCACAACTTCACCGGCTGCTCTGCTCCACTAATTAGCCCCCGCTAGCTACGTGGCACCGCTCAGTGCCCGGTGGCTAACTCCGGGTTTTTCTTATTTACATGCCAAATTTCGGGTCCTTTGCAGGCCAACTGTGTCCGTCTCAGCCCTGACACGTACCGTTTCTCCTCCACACTTCAGGTTTGCTTCACATGACTTGATTTAGCCGTTAGCTGGAGTCTGAAGCGCCCATGTGGAGCTGCCGACAGCTGATCGGGAAGCTAACGGAGCGCTGCGGCTAAGCGGCAAACCTGACTTTAGTTAACGCTTTAGCACACAGCTATGCTCTGTGTGGGTCCAGTTAGTCGGTTAACCGGCAGACACGCACATTTCATGGCAGTTTGTGCTGACAGCGTGTCCACATACCTGCAATCCGGTGAAGTCCGACAGAGGCAGCCACGCCGTAAAAACGCCTGTCAGTCTCCTCCCGAGCGTTTGCTCTAACAACTTCTCAGCGACTGTTCCACTTATCTCATTGTAGCCGAGGGTCTGCAGCGGACACACGACGCCGTGACGGCTCGCAGGTTTGACAATTACTGCAACGCCGGCGCGATCTGCAGCACAACACGCCAACATGTGCTTTTGATGCTGGGAGCACACGGACGAGACCAACACGCTCCGGAGGGGTGACGCGGTGTCCTTATACCGTTTAAGTTACACGGTCTTTGTACAGTGGGTCGGTTTTTAGTGACCCAGAGCAGATTTTTCTTTAGTGTTTAAAGTTGTGCTTTATAAAATCAGGTCTGCATAAGAAATATGAGAACAAAAGAAGTTCCGGTTGGAACCTCAACCCCCACTATTTGATGGCGCTTTTACGACACCGCTTTGAAACAAATAAGTTAAAGGACAGCGGCACAATATTGCC